>NW_027307703.1:0-69537 GCF_964275005.1 Diadema setosum | reverse complement strand
GCTACCAAAGGATTTTAAGTGGAATTATGTGTAATGTCTTTGAGTAAATACTTCTATTTGACCCTGCACCGCCAAACAAACCAAAAGTCGCTAGACATGAATTTTTAGTTAAGACCACATTCTGAAAGAGCAGACTTTAAGCTTTAAAATGACGTATGACTCACATCTAAATATTGTGTGAACTGAGAAAAGAGGCTCTGAAGTACAGTTTCTATTCAAGCGCTAAATCTTTACCAAACCGTGCTGGCTGTGCGATGAATGGGACAAAAAACAGGAAGTAAACCACCAGAGTAACAATAATGAAGAGATTAGTAGATTAAACTGAAATTTAGCATGCCTCATTAACACATTCTGTCCATGATTAATGCCAACTTTCAAAGCAGTAGCACTATCCTTTCAAAAGTTATTAGAGTTGAAAGTGAAGAGTGTGGACAAGGTTTTTAAGAAATGAAAGAGGGATTCTAAAGACGCACCTAATCACACTATTCTACCACAAATGTTCGAGATAAACTGCTAAAAACACACACACTTTCCTGCCCGTTTTATGATACCAAATTTTGGTATAATGTAAAAGAAGACCAGCTCATTCAGAAAATATGAAAAAGTCAAGTTTGGCTAGGTTGACCCATTTCAAGGCAGCCGATCGCCATCCCTAAAGAAGGGAAGCTTAAAAGTGCCAACCAGATGACGAGATAAGAAGACGAGAAGACAGGTTAAATACCGAGAAGCCGAGTTATTGGAACTCGGCAAGTCGACTTGTTTAGGTCAAGAAGACAAGAAGCCGAGTTGTTGAGTCGATTTGTATTGGACGGCAAGTCGAGTTGCTATGGACAAAAATACAAGATAACGAGTTCTTGGACATCGGCAAGTCGACTTGTTTGGGACAAGAAGACATGATAACGAGTTGTTGAAACTCGGAATATCGACTTGCTTGGGATAAGAAGTCAAGCTGACAGGTTGTTGAAACTTGGCAAGTCGACTTGTTTGGGACGAAAAGACATGATAACGAGTTGTTGAAACTCGGCAAGTCGACTTGTTTGGGACAAGAAGACATGATAAAGAGTTGTTTGAACTCGGAATGTCGACTTGCTTGGGACAAGAAGTCAAGATGACAAGTTGTTGAAACTCGGCAAGTCGACTTGTTTGGGACAATAAGACATGAAACTCTGTAAGTCAACTTGTTTGGGACTAAAAGACATGATAACGAGATGTTGAAACTCGGCAAGTCGACTTGTGTGGGACAAGAAGACATGATAACGAGTTGTTGAAACTCGGCAAGTCGACTTGTTTAGAACAAGAAGATAAGATAATGAGTTGTTGGAACTCGACAAGTCGACTTGTATGGGACAAGAAGACAAAATTCCGAGTTATCAAAGCACGACAAGTCGACTTGTTTTGGACAAGAAGGCAATTTGATGAGTTGTTGGAACTTAACTAGTCGACTTGTTTTGGACAAGAAGACAAGGTGACGAGTTGTTGGAATTTGGAAAGTCGACTTGTTTGGGACAAGAAGACATGATATTTTGGACAAGAAGACAAGGTGACGAGTTGTTGGAACTTGGAAAGTCGACTTGTTTGGGACAAGAAGACATGATAACGAGTTGTTGAAAATCAGAAAGTCAAATTGTTCGGGACATAAAGACAAGATAACGACTTGTTGAAACTCGTAAAGTTGACTTATTTTTTTTTTTTTTGGGGGGGGGGATAAGAAGACAAGACGATGAGCTGTTGGAACTCTGCAAGTGGACACGCTTAGGACAAGAAATCAAGATGACGAGTTGTTTTACGACATTTGCAACCTCATTGCGTCATGGATTTTGCATTCTGAGTTTCTCTGGAGTCTGGAGTACCGAAATCAATTCAGGATGAGGATTGTCAGGGTTGTTAGTATGCATTTAACAATAGTCATCCATACTGCATGTTCGTCGTTTGTTATTTGAAGCTTAGACTGTCGTGAAGCACATTGGCCAGCTTAAATCATGTTAATGGTCCTGTTGAGTTCCGGATAAGTGAACTGAAAATAGAAGGGCAATCTTTAGAAAATATAATTTTTCAATGTTCTCTATTATATCTGTTGTTTTATGCATTTGTCATATAAAAACAAAGGAAGTGATAACCAAAAAAAAAAAAAAAAACCTATCCAGGACCATAATTACTTCAAGTTTGTCTCCTTCAACAAATTTCAGCCAAGAAACACCTATTTCAAACCCTGTGATGCTGTTAAATGAAATGGGAACAGAAAGAAAAATGCAAAATCTGACTGACATGGTGGTAAGTTTATGGTTTCCATGGCAACCAGCAACATCATATACAGCTAAATTATATATCAAAATGTTTGCAATAAGATCTTAGGGAAAGTCACCAAATTTGGTTGAAATCGGATTAAGGGCCAAGGAGTGGCAAATGAAAATCTGGTAGGGGGCACAATGTGCCCCCCCCCCCCCGGGCCTTATAGGGTTAAATGCAGAGGGTATCCGTGAGAAAAAAAAATGCAGGAAAGTGTAGGAGACTGGGAAGAAATGGGGCATTTTCGCATCATCATGAAAGATTCCTTGTAACTGTTAACGAGTTCTTTTTTTTTTTCAAAATAGGTCATAATCATAATTATGTAGTATAGGTTCATATTTACCTCTGCAATTTTTACCTCTGACATTATTACACCGAACCGGTTTTTTAACACTTGACGTGAGATGTGGCACACGTGAACAATATACATTTACAACTGTATTTACTGTTGAACAGTGCATTACCATGGTAACTTTTTTTCCCATGAAAAGGTGAAAAAAAATCCCGGTTGAGCTTATTGCCTCAATTGTAGATGGGGGTACAAATCATAATGTGTGATAGATCTTGTTGTTGATTAACTTACAAATTTTCCATCTGTTTAAACCTTTTTGTTGGTATTTTTGCTGCTTTTGCTGCTTGTAACATGTACAACATTTTGCAGCACTCAATAGGAGTTAAAGTGCAATTAGTTAAACTTATTTTCTGCATATTATGCAGGACGTCTCTGTGTACATGTTAGAAGTACACCATAACCTGTATTTATTAAAACCAATTATTTTTCTTAGATTCCCCCATACATTTGTCAGTTGTTAAAATCTTTATACTTTTGTTGGTTCTTTGCATTGCTTTGTGATGTTTTACTATGAAGCAAATAAATAATGTAGAGTATGATATTTATTCTAAAGAGTTTAGCATGTGTTTATTGACATATAAAGTTCAAGTATTACAATTTGAAAAAAAAAATAAAGATATTTCTTATTCATAATAGCGGATATGTGAATAGTATTATGTATGCAATATACTTGTATTTCTCGACCACTGGTACATTGTGATTAGTTGAAAACATTTTTCATGTAACGGGGCCCTAGTCTGGTAGATTTGCAATGACTGTAGGCTACCGTGTTATGCCATTTCATTTTTTTTTACATATATATTCCTGTGCAGTAGAATCTTTTAAAGAGCACTGACGTATTCTTCCAGACCTGTTCTATGGAATGCTATTATAAGAATCAACTTGCTTTACACTTTTCCATGCCTTTATATGTTTAGGTATCTTGTGGAGCTAGTGTAAAATGTACACGTAGATCTTATGCTTTTATAAATCTTATGATTCTACTTATGTCAATGTCACATCTGCGAACAGAATGATACTTCTTCTCAAATTAGACTTGATTTTTTTTCATTGTGGATATGAATTCAAAATGATTCTTAATGTGCTCATTGAAACTCCATTCCGTCAGATCGATTCAAGGGTTGAGCGCCAGAATGTCAGTACTTGAAAGGCGTAGAACAGTCATAGCCTCTTTCTTCTCAACCCTTAATTTAGTTGAAGAAGACATTATAAATTTTCTTTATGGAAAATGGAATTTAGGCGTAACAGAGATAGTAAAGATTGTGTGTTATGCTGAAGTAAAAATGTAAGGAAAAATTGCCCTGAGAGAATAAATGTTTCTGAAAGAGAGAAAGAGAGAGAGACACACACACACACACACACACAAAGAAAGAACAAGTGGAGGAGAGAGGGGGAAAGAATGTGAGAGAGAGGGATAGTGATGGGAAAGAAAGAATAGACAGAGCCTGTATTGTACAAATTCAACTTTGCCACATAAAATTCGTAAATGTACTTCTTTTGAGAGAGAAGGGGGGGGGAGAAAAACAAAATAGAGAATAGAGACTTTCATTATGTTAAAGTAGAAATGCAACTCTTTCTGGAGAGAAGAGGGTTTTTGTTTTTGTTTTTAAATTTAGATAGAGGGAAAGAGAAAGTGGAGGAAAGGAAAAGGAGAGAAAAACAAAACAAACAAAAAAGATGTGTTATGGTAAATAGAAACAAGTTTGCCCTGACTCTGACAGAGGAAAAGGGATAGAAGGAAATCGGGATAGCGATAGGAGGGTCCAGTGTTTACAGTGAAGAAGGGCTTCCACTTTTTTCTGATTTTCAGGAATTTCCAGTAAATTTCCAGGAATTTTGAGATTTTCTGGATATGTAGGGAATTTTCCAGTATTCTAACTTTTTTTTTTTTTAATCTGATGACCAAATAACAAATTGGCCCTTACTGTTCATATACAGCACATGCTTGCTTTATTTTCTTTATTTCTCACTCTTCTGTGCGACGTGATTGTTACCATAGGCGACCAACCCAGGAGAAGGCACGGGAAGGGGCGGGATGCCCCCTCATGTTTTTTTTTTTTTTTCCTGGGGGATTGCCCCCCCCCCCCTCGATTTTGAAAATTATGTTTTCATTTACAGTATTCCAATTATAAATGCCAAATTTAGATCAATCATTTCATTATTTTATAGGTCGAAAGTCTATGTTGATGGCAAATTTTCGCCAAACCTTTCAGCTAGCTCTCTCGCATAATTATCATTCATTATCATGCATTGACCCCCCCCCCCGCCCCACTCCCAAGCTCATCGCGCCCACGTAACCTGTTTGAAAAGAAATCCAGGAGTTTTTATTGTTCATTTCAGGGGGACTGACTTTGAAAGAGTAAGCACTGATATGAAGCAATAAGACAGACGCAGAATCTGATCTGGCCTTCTTTTGCTAAGAAACTGAATAACTAGGCCTAACTCCTGGCGAGTATAATGCCTAAATTCAAGTGTTCATTGATGAAAGACTTAAGTTATTGACCGTACATGCAATTCTTCATTTAATAAAGCAATCTAGAAACTAAAAAAAAAAAAAAAAAAAAAAAAACACCGTAAATATGTTTAAAGAAGTTATTTGAGTCCTCCGCACAGCCGCCTCGCAGCATACATACAGCCCTATGCAAACATTCACCTAGTCTAGCTCTGGACCCTTTTTATCGATTCTGTTTTTGCGCCGACTATAAACGTTAAGCCGAGTGAGGGCCCTATCCCGAGAACTGATCTAGCAAGATGGCGACGCAGCATGGTGCTCTTTGTTGCCATTCCACGTTGTTCGATGGGTCCAACCCAACAACTCATCGTCTTGTCCCAAACAGTTTGACTTAACGAGTTTCAACAACTCGGCTTCTTGTCCTCTTGGCTTCTTGTCCTTAACAAGTCGACTTGCCGCGTTCCAACAAGTCATCATCTTGACTTCTTGTTCCAACCAAGTCCACTTGCTAAGTTCCAAGAAATCGACATATTCTTGTCTTCTTGTCCCCAAAAAAGTCAACTTTCCAGCCAAACAAGTCGACTTTCTGATCGAGTTTTAACAACTCTACATCATTTTCTGAACAAGTCGACTTGCCGAGTTTCAACAACTAATTGTCATCTTGACATCTTGTCCCAAACAAGTTGAATATCTCAGTTTCAACAACTCAGCATCTCGTTTTCTTGTCCTATATAAATCGACTTGCCGAGTTCAAATTACTCGTTATCTTTTCTTCTTGTTCTAAACAAAGCGACTTGCCGAGTTTTAACAACTTGTCATCTTGACTTCTTGTTCAAAACAAGTCTACTTTCCGAGTTTCAAAAAACTCATTATCATGTTTTCTTGTCCCAAACAAGTGAACTTGCCAAGTTCCAACAACTCGGCATTGTCTTCTTGTCCCAAACAAGTCGACTTGCCGAGTTCCAACAACTCGTTATCATGTCTTTTTGTCCCAAACAAGTCGACTTGCCAGGTTTCAATAAGTTGTCATCTTGTCCCAAGCAAGTCGATATTCCGAGTTTCAACAACTCGATGTCATGTCTTCTCCCAATTAAGTCGACTTGCCGAGCTACAAGAACTCGGCTTCTTGTCTTCTTGACATAAACAAGTCGACTTGCCGAGTTCCAATAACTCGGCTTCTCGGTATCTAACCTGTCTTCTCGTCTTCTTATCTCGTCATCTGGTTGGCACTTCTAAACTTCCGTACTAAAGTTACGTAAACTCCGAACGACCGAAGTTTGTGCATGCAATTGCGCAGTGCCAGACTCGGTGGCCGTGTGGGACAATGCTGCCACTGAGACACGTGTGCGTGTGTGTGTGTGTGTGTGTGCATGTGTATGTACGCATCATACACAAACATTGTCACCGCGAGCTGCGGTGATTGGAGGAGAGAGGCCAGAAGACGCGTGTGTGTGTGTGCGAGTGTGTGTACCCATCGTACACAAATATTGTTACCGCGAGCTGCAGTGATTGGAGGAGAGAGGCCAGAAAACCACAGAACTCTTACACATAGAAGAATCACACCCATTCACAACCCGCTGAGCTCGGTGTCGCCACCGCGCACCCCGGATGTGACGCCTCAGTGCACACGCCGCCATGTTGCTTAGCGGAACCTCCGCAGCTCCTCGCGAGTACGGTACGGTCAACTCACTGATCGGGCAGTATGACAGCCGCTATAGCACTTGATATTTACTTGAACTTGTAAACTGTCAAACTGGTATTTCTCAATCCAGCGTTGACCACAGATTCATGTACTCATTTGTGTTATTTATTTCACACTCTTCCCTGAAAGTTGTCTGTAAATGAAACAGGTGTTTTTCCCCTTTCGGATAGATCTATTTGACTTCGGAGACGTGATCTGCTTTGGTATAAAATAATCTAAGACGCGCGCCTGTCCTTGTCTGTGTCCTGCCATTTTTCTGATACCCCTCTCAACCTTATGTCTTGCATTTTTTTCCCTCCAATGATACTGTAACAAAATGTGTGTTCGTGCTTTTGATTTTTCTCCCATTAAACAGGTCAAATTAAATTTCCAGTCAGTCCAGTTGTAAAAATCAATGATTTGTGGATACGATCATGTAATACATCTTCCCCATCTTGAATATATACTCGTTAAACATATTAGAAATATGGAAGACACTATCACCTTAATTATCTATATTCCTGCTGTTACCATTATCATTAGTAGTGTGAAGTACAATGTAGTTATCACTATTGCACATATTGGTATAGGAAGCAATAGGCCTATAGGCATATATGCACTGTATATCTGTATACATGAAATAAAACAGAAATCAAGTTCATGCTAATCAGCGACAATTTATTTCACCACACACATTTTTTAGCGATTTGCAACAACACTTGAGAAAGAGCAAATCGCTCAAATATTTGTGTGCTGTAAATGAATTGTTGGTGATCAACATGAACTTGGTTCCTGTTTTACTTTCGATATCATGATATTGCTGCACCAACATGTAGACTAACCGGTACTCAATCAATATATATATATATATATATATATATATATACAATTATCTATGTATATATATATAAAGCGAAAACTTTGAGCAAAGAAAAAATATTATATATATATATATATACAATTATCTATGTATATATATATATAAAGCGAAAACTTTGAGCAAGGAAAAAAATATTATATATATATATATATATATATATATATATGTGTGTGTATTCACACACTCACACACACACACACACATTACAGGCATGAACTCCTTTCAAGATTGTCTTCCCACCAAAAAACAGGAAGTTAAGTTGGACAGAGTTAATTTTCCTGACTTTTTAATAATTTATTTGACATTTATCAGGGTCAAAGTTGATTGCTGAGAATCAACCACAGTACAGTGATATACCATTTGCTTGAAGTACACATACCATTATCATACCTAATACGGCGGCTATAATCACAGGCAGTACATGCGTCAGGAACATATTATGCAAATGATAGGCAAGACCACCATTGTCGCAAATTTGTGACAACTATTGTAATCACAAAAGCAAATGCATATACATTTATAATAGACATGCAATAGGGCAACAACATAAAATTCATGAATAATGAACACTGTCTTGCAAGATTATCTAAGGCAATACATCAATATAGTGCACAATTTCACTTGCCCTTGATAGCTTCAAGCGTGATTCAAAAAGAAAATCCTAATGAGTTTATAAACGCACTATGGTATAGTATGAAAACATGTTGTGTTGATCCGCATGCACTATGGCAATATAAATCTACGAATTATGGACACTGAAAAGAACACCAAAGGCATTCCTGCCAACAGTTCTAAAGGCAATACATTTGTAAATGTAAGATTTCACTTGTACTTGTTAGCTCAGCATGATTCAAAAGTAAATCCTTAGTAATGAGTTTAACAAAAACTATCCCATACCCTGTGTAGTATGAAAACATAATTTGGTAACAACATGTAAACAAAACAGGTATCACAGATATATACAACAAATGTTGTATATCACGAAAGCAAATGCCTGTAGAATAAACTATCATGCAATATAGCAACAACATAAAATCCATAGATAATGAACACTGTCGGACAAGAATATCAAATGCATTATTGGCATAAAATTATCAACTAAAGGCAATACAAGAACATCATTCTGTATAGTGCAAGATTTCACACGCACCCGTTTGCTTCAAACGAAATTCAAAGTGAAATCTAAAGGTGACCCGCTACAACAAAAAGGTCCTGAAGTCGCGCACGGTCGAAGCCGTGAAAATCGAGTTTGAAGTCAGAGCATTAAAATTGGTCAAAACTTACGATTTTTTGATTGTGATATGTTATTGGAGTCTAACATGTCTTCTATCATCTTTCGAAATTTTGAAGCAAAATGGTGAAAGGGCAGACTAAAAAATGACGTTTTTCTGAGCCATGTTTTTTGGCGTTTCAACAAAGCAGAAACTGGCTCGAAAATTTGGATTGAGCGCCGCAGATAGGTTCCGCTCCTAACAACGACCAGAGTGATCTCATTGGTCACTTTGCTGCTTGCTGCTAACCGAAGCGTGAAGCTCGCACACTGCCCAGTCGACTGTTGCGTGCGGGCGGGGTGCGCTATGCTCAGCCACTTCTCACATCCCGGTCACTGATTGGTTGGTGAGGAGACCGCCGACGCTGATGTGCTTGAATGAACTCTTCGGGGGTTGCTAGGGCTTACCTTCTATTGTCCAGAGATGAAAACTGACTTGCGTGTCCCTTGATCGCGATTGCGTCGAAAGGAAGACTTTTATTGCGCTTTTCTCGAAACAGTGATTTTCCAGACGTCTCCACATGCTCTCCTTTAAACATCGATATCTCCGCAGCCGATTATTTTCATAAAATATGTTATATATCAATTTAAAGCAGAAAGATGAGGGGATTACATCATGCAATTTTCAAATAATCGACCTCGCCCGACTTTAGTATCATTTTGTTGTAGCGGGTCACAAAGAGTGTGAAAACATACTACACTGTATCTCAAAGTATGTACATGTAGGCAAAACAAGTGTCACAAATATGACAACTACATGTATTGTAGATCATGAAAGCAAATGCATGTACAATCACTTAGCATACAATATGGCAGCAAAATAAAACCATGAATAATGGACACTGGCAAGAATATAAAAAAAGTATCAAAGGCAATACTGTATAATCCCAGATTTCACTTGCACTTGTTCGCTTCAAGCGCAATTCAAAATGAAATCCTTATGAGTGTGAAAACATACGATGGTATAGTACGAAATGTTAACGTGGCAACAATATGTAGGCAAGACAAGTCTCGCAAATACATGTATGACAAATATTGCATATTGCGAAAGCAATGTTTCATGAACATGCATTAAATTGGCAATGTGGCAACAACATAAAAACAAGTATATGAATAATGGACACTGTCTGCCAAGAATATGAAAGGCATTCTTGGCAATGGTAACAAAGGCAATACATTCATAAACACATGTAGTGCAAAATTGCACTTGCTCTTGTTAGGTTAAGCACCATTTAAAATGAAATCCTGCAATATAGTTTGAAAGAACAGAAGTGAATGTGATAAAAACTCAAAATGGCAATAGATCTCAAAACGCTTTATCCAGGCGAGGAAAGCGTATTATTTAAAACAAGACACCAAACAGGTTAGTCATCGCATTCTTCATCAGCGACCAGGATGCGACGTGATGGTAGATTAAAATCCGTCTCTGAAGCAGACATACACACAAGGGTATATGTCTGCTCCTGGTCGGACGGATTTCAAAACTAAAACTCAAATTTCAAACACCTAACATGCAAAATTAAAAGTTGTTCTTCTGCACGTACATTGTCCCCTCATGAGATGTTGTGGAAAGTTGAATAAAGTTGGTACAGCATCAGCCCGCAGCCTTGTTATCTGGCCGGTGCGATCGAAGTTCTTCTCTTCAAAGTGGTCAAAACACAAGGTAGAGTATGGTTTGGGAGTCCAGTGGTCTCTTCTCATGTTCACAATCCATCTTTGGCGAAGAGCAACACCCCTTCTTGGAAATCTAGGATTTTTAACACACAGAGAACATACGATACATATGAAAATTATTACCATATCAGATTTGTATAGACCTCATATTCATAATCATAACACATGTGTACCTACAATACAACTATGGCAAGCATGATGATTGCATGCATGGACATGATCCATGTAAAGCTCCTGATAAGATTTATAACAAGGCACCGGCAGCTGACATTTTATATCCAATAATTACCTCTAACTTTGCTGTAAGAAGAGACTTACATGTCAGCGCGATAATAGTTAGTGAGTTACGCATCAGCCAGGTCTAGGTAATTCAGACAGAAGTAAAAATAAACAAATAAAGGTTACCAGAAATTGGGCAGAAACTAGAATCTACAGACTCAGTACTGACGTGACACTGACATTATCTAGTATAAAGTAAGTAGTTTGAGTAACATACAAGAATAGTTAAATTTATTCAGTATTATCAATATCATTGGAACTTCAGTCTACCCTCCAACTGTTCGTACTACTACTACTACTACTCTACTTTAATACTAGAGTACACATTCAGTCTAGACAATCTAGTATCTAAACGACACTGACACTGACACTACCCCACCACTGGTACTGTGACTCTAGCTAGACAAGAATAAATCTACGTGTAACGTTTCCAACTAAGCTCAAATTTACATAAATAGATAGCACTTTTTTCAGGTACAAAGCTGTTTGCCCCAACACACAACGTACAGAGTGTAATATAGCCCCAGGACCTAAATTAGGCCCACTTGATCTTTTTTATTTTGCATATTTTGGTGGTTGGTGGTAAACAGATATGTCGACGGAAAACACAAAATCCAGTGTCTGGGACTACCTTTGCTACTGCGCTCACAAGAAAGCCAACATACGACCGATCCGCCTAATTGTATACGTTACTTGGGGAATTAATTTACTTGTTATTCTTATCATGGCTTGGTGTCAAACTTACCTGTTTCCGAATCCTTTTGTCAAGTGATTTGTGCAGTTTACAGCCGCACAATACGGCATTTTAATGCCTCGCTCAGGGTCTCGGAACGTCAGAAAAACACGGTACAACATGCAGTCACTGTATGTGGATAGCGTCTGCTTGGATTTGCACGCAAAAAAAAAAAAAAAAATTTCCGCTAAGCAAAATGGCGGACGTCACGTGACAATGAGTCGAGCGACGGCGACAAAACGGATGGCGAGTGATTCTTCTATGTGTAAAACTCTTTTGGCCTTTCTTCATGCGCATGCGCACTGAGAGTGTACGTCCATTCGGAAGCTCTCGTGACTCGCTCGGACAGCCATTTCGGGTTAGGAGATTAGCACAGAGAAGCTCTCTTGTAGCCTAGCGTTTTGTTCGCTGACCTAGTGAGCCAGCGCTATTCTCATTCGGGGTCACTACATTTGATACAGAATGGGGGAGGCAGCGTGTTGCGTTCGTCTCCGTGCCGCACAAACCACTCGCCACGATTGAGTGTCTTTCACTTATTTTCAGTCCTCACGCAAAATCAGTGTGTGCGACTTTATGTTCGTTTTGAGGTGCACAGTCACATATTGTAAAGGAAGAAATTGTTTTGAAACGACTGCAGCAGAAAGGCTGTTTTGTTTATTTTGTACGTATACACGGAAATTTGCATTGTTTGGACATCAATTCCAATACATTAATGGGGCCTAATTAATTATAACCTTGAGAGGCATACATACTAATGAAAAATAGCGGTTCCAAGAGTGGCTAATGGAACCCGGCGGAACACTATCTTTCATTACCTGTCGTGATCCTGTAGTTTTAGTTGAACATGATATTTGTTTATTCAAATATTCAAATAATCTATATACAGACCGCAGTAAAGTATGACCACGAACCCTATCATGACAGAGATTTTAAACAGTTTATCGCTATCATGATATATCAAATTACTTACTTTGTAATAGCGCCATCAACATACCAACAACATACATGTAATTATCTTTACGTAACAGCAATAACTTATCATGATTGAGGTTGAGTTATGGCTTGATCGGTGGAATATATATATATATATATATATATATATATATGTATATATATATATATATATATATATATATATATATATATATATATTCTTTTTTAATACCATGTGCTGTACATTTTCCGATGTGCTTGAAGACATGTCACGAGAAGGAATGTGAAATTAGCGGATCCATGCACAAGCCATCTGCCATCATTTCGCTGATATCCGTGTAGACAACGTAGAATGTAGGTTCGACATAATCCTATCCGTGTGAATACGTTCCCCGCGTGGTCCGCAGGCGTTGCTACCTTGTCTGCCCGTCGTGTATTCTCCGTACTCGCCGTGTGTTTTTGTTTGGATCGTATCATATACCAGCTTGAGAAGAACAACGTTATGTCACACGACCGGACACCACGGATTACGAGCCGTGATGGTCCTTGATAGACCAGGAGCTGGCTGCTGGTCATACCCCATCAAGCCCAAACGGTTTGACCCCTCAAAGTTACTGGGGCCACCCCTCTCAGTACAAAACTGGGCGTCAGCCTGATACCCGAGGGCGGGGTCGTCCCCCAGGGACTCCCAAAAACGTCCCGGCGAGTGTAATTTACCCCATGGAGCACATGCACCAAACCTGGTCTAAAAGAATGGCCTAGGGGTGTACATAATACATAAAAAACTGACAAAATATCTGGTCGGGAAAGGGGTTGCCAGACCGCCCCCCCCCCCCCCCCCCGGCAGTTGTAATTTACCCCATGCACCAAACTTGGTCCAATGAAAGTACAATGGGTGTACATAATGAAAATATAAAAGCTGACACAATATCTGGTCGGGAAAGGGGTTGCCAGACTGCCCCACCCCCCCCCCGGCCCCCTACACACATAAACACCCCTTATGGGTTGAGATTTCTCAGTGTAGCGTCCACAGAGGTATAGAAGTCTACAGTCATGTACATAACAACATAAGAAAAGCTGACATTACATCTGGGCAGGAAAGGGGTTAAACTGCCCCTGGGACAACCACTCCCCCTATACCCCCCCCCCCCAACACACATTTACACACAAAGCAATACGCACCCACATGTGTACTGTAATGTACCAAATCATTCCGAAGGAAGAGGTACGTTATATGGTGATGCCTATCTTTGAAGTCCAAGCAGAAAGGGTTAAAGCAGAATACTAAAGGAAACGCATATTTTTTTGGATTATTCCCCCTTTTCAAGCTTAGAGCATGTTAAACACAGCGGCCTTTAGTTCATCCATTTAGAAAATTGCGTATTGGAGAACGGCTGCTGAGAAAAATTGTATCCTGAATCATGTTCAATCGCAAGATCTGTGGTTATTTTCGCGGCTTGTCCATGACGTCATGAGGTCAAGGGCAAACCCGGAAGTATCACACAACAGCCTGAGCTTACCTTTGTAAGCTCAGGCTCTCGATGAGAACGAGATGTCGAGGCTCGTACCCCGAAATCCCAAGACATTTTTTTTTTTTTTTATCAGAATGTCACAAAAAAATGAAATAGCATTGTTTTCTTCTTCAAGTCTCCTGTAAAATCACACATTTCCTCGTTTAAAATAGAGTCTGTTACGTGGTATTTAGGCCACGAATACAGAAGTTGTCAGGCCTAGTGCCTGTAGTGGTGCTTCGGAGTCGATCAGTCACATGCATGCGCCCATCACCGGCCGCGTATGTCGCAGTGCAGTAGCATCTGTGTATCAAAGAGCGGAGAAGCGTGGGCATCGTTCCTCTTTGGTACGTACAATGTACTACATCAGCAATTCCTTGATAGTATTACAGCTGTGTACGCCACATATTTAGCGATTTTTTTTTTCGCGAATCGGGACTTGACAATAATTTTGCGAGTGCTTAAATTCGTGGGTGTGGAGTACACAACGGAAGGGGGAATATATACAGAAAGAGAGTTAATATTTTCTCGTGTGTTTAAATTCGCAAAAAGCACCAGGTTCGCGAAATTGGCGAAAAAAAAAAAAAAAAAAAAACCTGACGAAACATTCGGCGCATGTGGGATCGATAATACTAGATCACCACGCAATGCGCGGGCATCGGCTAAGTCGAAGTCTTGACCAGGCCGGCCGGCCTATCTGGTGATAATAAACGATACAGAGCACTGCGTTTTTCATCGATAGTGATGAAACTTTGATGGACTCGGTGAAGTAATGAATGGATCGTGCAGTGAATTTGTGAGGGTATACGTAGCTAGATAGAATGCTGATGGGCTGTCAACGGGAGTACGGAGTGAGTGTGATGTGTTAAGATAATAATAAATTATGATAATACGTAGCCGGACAAGACGCTGCGCTATTATACTTACAGCGACTGGGCTGTGTTCAGTTAGGCCTTATGCTGCTCTGAAGTACGAGCAGTTAGGCCTACTGCTGCTCTGAAGTACGAGAAGTCATCACTAAGCTCGGTTCATTTTCAGTTCAGAATAAAACAACTGTTACCATTCTAAATTTTGAAGTCTATCTGACATTGCCCCCTGGCCTGCCGTGTGGCAAGGGCTCGTACTGCAAATATCCACTAAGTCCGTCCGCTTCAACCGGACCGCCCTGGGCCTTCCCCACTAGCTCACCCGCAGCGTCTCCCTTCTGCGCCCCGCCGTGCGGCTCGTCATCAACATCTGAAGAGTTTGTTTGCAAAAACCGATAAGTCCATATTTGTCAAATGGAGATATTTGCCATTAAAGGTCAAGAAAAATAAAGAGAATAATAAGAACATTTTTGCTTCTTTTGACCATAACTTAAAAAAAATGTACCTTTGTATGCAGTGACCAATATATCATTTAAAAGGTATTATGTTGTAATTTAATGACAGAGACCGTACTTCAAAATCTTCAAAAATGGACTTATCGGTTTTTGCAAACAAACTCTTCATCTATATCTCCAACTTCACCAGGGTCATCATTACTAGTTTCATCATCGCTATCATCACTCGTGTGTACTGTATCACTCAGTTCATCATTGCTTCCACATTCAAATTCCACAAAGAAATCATCCTGATCATCACTGGCCTTAACGTACGATGTCATTATCGAAAAACAAACTTTCAAAACGTTCAATACTATCTACAAATTGTATAATACCAAGGAGCTATCATGTAATAGCTCCTTGATAATACAATCCATGCATTATGCGCGTGGGGGCCTGCGGCGCTCGAGATCTTGCGCGATTCCCTTCACCCCATGACGTCATCGGCAAAGCCTCGAAATTTACGCTGTGACCTAGATTTCAGGGGGATGACTGGTGTAAATCTTCAATATACAAATAATACACAGGTGAGAGTGCATCTCCACTTACGTCGAGAACTTATACCTGTGTATTATTTGATTTATAAAATGGGTCGAAAACTACCGGCGTTTTTCATGTACCTTTGTGGGTCCATACCAGTCAGCTGCATGTAGCACTCGCTCAAAAGTCAGGATGTCCGAAGATGTTCATCCCAAACATTTACGCACGTCGCACTCGGAAATCCCGCACATATTAAGTACGTATAAGAGTATACGTACGCCACAATGTTATGCACAGGAAAGGCCGGCTGGCAGCCCGAACTAGAAGTTGTTTATAGGATTGACAGTGCGTATAGTAGCGCGCGACTACTAGTGTAAACATTGTGACGTCAGTGACCGAACAGATACGCTTTCTCTGCAATGTCCCATAGGAAAACACGCCGTGCTGTTATGACTTTTCGTTGCACACTTTTTGCACGGCCGTGCATGTTTAATGATTAATGATGTGCATGATTTATGCCCCGTCACTGACCAGGCACGCTAACCTGGAAACATTAAACTGCACATTACTTGAATATGAGACCATTCTGAAGCAAATGATGTTAACACAACAATAGCTATATAATGTACTGTTAAATGAATCCCACAAGGATTGGAACAATCATCCTCCAGCATTCCCACTGATCAGTTAATAGACATCCCCTTTAGGACTATTTCGGATTATAACACTGTAGCTTGTACGTCAATCATAAATGCGGAGCGTCCAACATATTAAGAAAAGGTGATTAAATGGGGTATTGAATGACTCAGATGCATTGCTATGTCAGTACATAAATTATCTGATATTAGGCATAATATTGAAGCTTCACAGCTGTGGCAGAAGTAAATATGAAAATAAAAGAACAACACCAAAACCAAATACAGCGTAGGTCTGTAAGATCTTCATACCTTTAAAGTGATATACTGTACAGGGATACTATCAGTGGACCTCCAAGCTGGAACACTGAACAGATTTTGAAAGCTACGTGTGTGAAGTTGCATCATGTTTTACTTTATAATTATACAGCCTACTGAGTACTTGTATTCACATTATCGGAAACAGTAGATATTTCAAAAGGGCTTAAAGAAAGCCTTTGTTGAGAGTAGACTACGGTTTCACACCAACCACACAAATACTTAAGGCCAGTTGTACACCAAATTAAAATTTATCTGTTCATCAACATGCCTTTGATAAATGTTAATAAAAACAAAGGAGCATATCCCAGAGTACTCTTTTTTCTCTTGCTTGATATCCTCTTTATTATGCAAATAATAACTATCAGTCCTTCACCCAGATTCTTTTTAAAACCTCATAATAACCTGTCATGTTTTTAGCTGACAAAAAAACACCATTTCTATATCTTGTATGAGGTAGTGCTAGGATCAAAACATTGAGGCTCACATTATCTTTATGTGACTCTGGTAAATTCCAGTTGGAATAAGCTGCATTAGATTTACAAGGAGAAATGGTTTCTGATGTGATATGCATTCATTGTTACACTCAGTAGTGCATGTCATCTCATAGTTTTGGACATGTCATCTGCATATTTATAAAGTAATGAACAGGTATTTAAAATATTATCTTACTACCAATGAATTTGATTTACAATTTAAGCAATTGAGGCTTCATTTTGTCACAGCTCTTCAATCTTAAGGCTCTCTGTCCATGTTTTGCATGGTAGGCATGCTGCATGTACTGTAGCTTGTTAAGACATCAGTATCATAATTTTTGCAACTTTAATCAGGCTGTTTGTTATTTCTTTTGCTATGTTTAAAGAGATTTTCAGATTATTTGCCTAATCCTCATACATTCATATTCATTCATTAGAACAACTGCATCTTCAACACTTATACATATTCATAAGGCTATTTCTAATCCTAAAGTCAAAGATGTCCTAGATAGAGAAATATAAATGTAGTATAATTCTGCCTCTTTGACTCTATGAATAATAGGAAGTGACAAATTCAGGGTTTAAGTGTTCTATGCAAATTTTAAGCAATGCACACCTTTGACACTTAAACCTATATAGGCTGAGAACATTGATGTTCTATTTATTGTTTTTTTTTTCACTTATGACTCGTAATACATAACGTCTCGCTGATAATCCATCCCTTGTTCCAGTTCATTTGGTTTCGCAAAATAGTACCAGGTACTCTAAAAGTCATATAGCATGTACAGGAAATATAGGCTTAGATATCTGGCCATATCATAGCATATTTGAAACCTAGATCTAGTCCAAGATCTAGATTCTTGACCTCTCTTTGCTTGCTCTGTTACTGACACTAATTGTCATCCAGTGATGAAATACATGTACTACTGTACTACTAGGGGCCTACCACTATTTAGTACCTACAAAAGGAAAGCCCAGTTCACTTACCAAGGTCAGGAAAGCACCGCCTGTTCATTGTTTGCAGAAATGATACACGTGTTGTGCACAGATCTTCGAAATGTACAGCCATAGTGGGGCCTACTTTCCTCGGCCAAAGTCGATCCATGGCTGCTGTTGGTTAAATCAAATCCAGGAAGGGGCGTTATGGGCAGTGGGGGGGGGGGTTGAGGGGATGTGGCAACCCCAACCAGATATTGTGTCATTTTTTTTTTGGATGTTTTTATTATACACACCCATAGTACTTTCATTGGACCGAGTTTGGTGCATGGGCTGCATGGGGTAAATTACATCCGCCGGGGGGGGGGGGGGGACGGTCTGGCAACCCCTTTCCCGACCAGATATTTTGTCAGTTTTTATGTCATGTACACCCCTAGGCCATTCTTTTAGACCACGTTTGGTACATGGGCTCCGTGGGGTAAATTACACGGGGGGGGGGGGCGGCGTATTTTTTTGTTTTTGTTTGTTTATTTGTTTGTTTGTTTGTTTGTTTTTATTTTTGGGGGTGGGGTCCCTGGGGGACGACCCCGCCCTCAGGTATCAGGCTGACGCCCAGTTTTGTAATGAGGGGATGGCCCCAGTAACTTTGAGGGGTCACACCTTTTGGGCTTCATGGGGTAAATTAACCAGCAGCCAGCTCCTGGACTATGAAGAGATCCGTGGCAACTTGTGTTAAAGAGGCTAAACCGAGTACGGTGTTTGCATAATAAACCGCGTTTTAGGCTATACTCTGCATGATTTCGTGTACTTCCATGCGCCTTATCCTGCTCGAGATCATTATGACTCTTTGCAAATTATGCCCGTTCTAAATTGAATCCCTCACACATTAATTGTTTTCAGGATACTCTTAAAATAAAAATGAATCAAAGAAACTATGGTTTAGCCTATATTGTGATCGCATTTAAAATGAATTGTTACCTTAATCAACTTGGTGTTAAACACGCAAATTGATTTGGTTTTCCTATTTTTTCTATTTCAGTCAAACAGCCCTGAAACATGCATCGTCACTCATTTTGAATAAAATTATGTAACAAATCCTTTTATATAACCAGTACATTATAAGTCATTTGATATGAAGGTACAAGATTGACACTGCTTGAAGAAGTGTACACCATTCCAATTATCGAAAATGATATTATTCTTTCCCAGTAATAGGTCTCCATAATGAGGTATGATGTAATTATTATATGGATGACACACCATGAGGAGTAAAAATGACAATGCAGATGTAAAGATGCACCTTCTGTATAAATTGCTATTGGTATCGTGTACTGCATAAGTCTGATGGTACATCAAATGATGTTTTTTTTTAATCATCTAACTCTTTGCTACAGTTAACTCTTTTCTGTTCCTACGTGCTTTGACGAAAGATTGATGTATCAACTAGTCACCATGTCGATAGCATTATCCATGAGATCATCTTAACATAAAGTCTCACTTCAGGTGCAGGCTTTTATTTATAGCCACTAAGTAGGCCTGTCGATTTTACGATACCAACCTCATGCATAATAACAAACAAACAAACAAACAAAAAATAAACAAACAAAAACACAACATCACATCATTCCCTTGCACATACATACTTCCGAGGAGTAAGGGAGTGCAAAAACAAAAACACATTAAAAGGTACGTGACCCGAACTAGAAAAGTGAAGAGAGATATTCCAATGACAATGTTAAAATAACATTTCTTATACATCTTCCGATAGAGATTATGCGGCCTTGCTTCCACACGAACATTGTATTTGTGGAAAGTCACCGAAGAAGTCATTGATTGTATATTCCATTGATTTATTTGAAGTTTACGCCATTTTTTTTTTTTTTTTTTGGTTTATGTGTTATTGTTTGCTTTTATCCAGGTACAAGATATGGAGGTGTCGTTACAGTATTGGCAAGACGGTTCTGGACGTGAATCGCCCAGAGGAGGTGACATGGCCCAATGGGTTTTCAATCTGCCAAGTCTGTCAAGCTTCAGTCTGACATGTCCTTACCTGGAGGGTGATTTCCTCTCAATGGCCATCGCGTCAGCATCATCATGTCAGGTATGTCATGCCAGGACTTTGTTGGATGTCAGGTCTATGTATGATTTACTTTTCTTTCAGAGTGGTTTTGTTTAACAGTGCATGTACTGGCGACCGTCACTGAATAAACCCAGGTAACTGTCTCTTTTCACATATGACATAATTGTTTCGAAAACTCATCTTTATGACGGCAATGGAGAAGAAGATTCAGATATAAAATGCATTATGATAGGATACCGTTTTCTTCCCCCTTGACAATACGAATTCAAGTTTTGATTGTATTTGAATCAATCATTAAGAAAGCATATTTAGGGTGTTTATTTGTGCCAATACAATCTGTATCCTAGACCAATGTCCTTGCTGTGTGGAGGTATATGTTTCCACAAATGTGCTGTCAATTTTTCCAAAGCAAGAATCTGTTGAATTAGTAAAAACTGCCAATTCTACACTTTAGACAATTTACAGGTCATGTTGTAACAATCCACTTTCTCTGCGGTCTGAGAAATACAACACTTTACATGAAGCCTACAAAGACATAACCCAGTGTCTATATAATGTATGCGCCACATTTTAATAGTCTTTCACCCATATAGTAATAATTCCTATGAAAAGAAAAACTTGGTTTTCACACCACGAGAAGAAGGAACATTTGTTACTCTCGCAACCAGGAGAGTGTCTTATTAGTTTGGAATAAGATTTTGAATGAACCTTCGTGAAAATGTTGCCTAACAGGCCGGTAAGCATGATTTATATGGATAGGTTTAGATTAATGGAAAGGCCCGGGAGATTTTTTGTTTAAATTTACGTTTACGTACATTTCAGTTATTTTACACAACAAAACAAAACAAACAACAACAAAAATCTATGACGGATTTCCCCAAAACTTGACAGATAGCATCTTTATGGTGTTACAATTTTCAGACTTTTTTTAAATTTAATTGAACTCTCCATCGCAAAAAGAGGGAGGAGGAGTTGAAGGGTCAGAGTCCGAAAACTCGGGCATTTTTTTGTATCTTCTTCCGTCAAATCGAAACAAATAGAGCTAAGCCAGTTCACGTTGTAATATGATTCATGGTGAAATATCGCATTCAAGACTTTAAAAAAGATGCTGAAAAGTGAAACAAAATCCGCCTCCTATATTTCCCCAAACCCGCCCCCTTCTGGGCACTCCTTGGATCCGCCATGTTTAAATATGAAATATCAGTCATTATTATCCATACAGAGGATTTTTAGAGCCCAAATACAAGTGTTATTTTGTCGACGAACATCATAACCTCCGACCCACTTAGACAGTTTGTTGAACTCGACCAATATTTTTTTGCCGAGGCGACCAATATTTAAAATATTGGACGGCAAGAGGGGGATTCCCCACAGTTTTTTTATAAACTGCACCGTGATTGGCTGAGATATATACGAGATGACCTGAAATATGAAGTAAAAACGTCTGTGATTGGTCAATCACGAATTAACTGAAATATCCTTTTTTTTTCTAAAATTCTGTGTTTATACAAACAAATTTCATATATCAATTAGTTGAAATTGTTTTGCATACAATTTTTCAAAATATCACTTTCATACCAGGAAATTAAATTTAGGTTTGATGAAAACAAAGGCGACGATTGATCAGCTCAGCGCTAGTACTGCTAGATAGCCCGCGCGCGATATACAAATACATGTAGCCGGCCACCGCCGCTTGCATTTGCGTGCATGTTACGTTATGTGTATACCAAGTACAGTAGGCCATAGGACTACAGTACGAGTAATTCGATCTTTCACAATCTACGGAAGATGTGGCGTGAATTGTGTCTCAGATCTCGGATACAAGAACATCTAATTCTGGTGTAAATTAGCTAGATCTGGGCCTAACAGTAACATGACTGCTACCATGGATACATAGATCACTGTTTTATCAGGGAATGAAGTAGATTAACTAACACTGAAGAGTATACCATACCCCATGTCAGGATTAAGTACAGTAGCTAAGTAGGAGACCATACAGCACTCTGAAACAGAAAGGGTAAGTGAAAATATACTTTGCTAAAATCCTCTGTAGGATAATAATGATAATATTAGATGTCCTATTTTCGATTAATGCAAGGAAATATAGGACTCGCTAGGCAAAATATTGGACTCGTCTTCGACTCGTCCAATATTTGTGCATAGCTCGTCCAATATTTCCTTGTATTAATCTCAAGGCCATCCAATATTATATAATTGATATCATAGCACTGACTTACCTCTATCTTTTTTTTCCGATTAGACAGAAAAACAAACAAAGAAGTAAGGGTAAATGGGTTCTGAGGCTCCATCTCCTCCCTTCCACATTTTTGGGTGGTGTCGGGGGAGGGGGGGGGGGTCATTTTAACAAATTTTGATGTTATCACCATAAAGATGCTATCTGCCAACTTTGATGGAAATTCGTCACAGATTTTTAAAAAGGTGAAGAAAAAGCGGAAAATCACACTTCTCCGCCCATCCTTCCTCCATTAAGACACCTACCATAATCAAACGTGCTATTTCAGTCATTTCTGTTTTTAAACACTTTTCTTAGCTCTATTTTTTTTTTTTCATTTCGAGAGAATAAGATACAAAAAAAAAATGCAGTGTTTATGAACCCTAAAGCTTCAACCTCCTCCCTCTTCCCTTCTGCTGCTGGATAATTTTTGATGTCACAATTGAACATGAAATTCCAGTCATTAATGTCTTCATAGCACTGACTTAGCTCTATCTTTTTCGATTTGACGGAAGGAAATAAAAAACACAGCTCATGTACTCTGATGATTCAACTCCTCTCTCCTTCCTTTCTTCGAGGGGGGAGGGGGGTCATTTAAAGAAATACAATCATATAAATTATCACCATATAGGCGTTATCTGCCAAGTTTGGTGAAAATCCGTTGTGAGGTATTCAAAAGTATTGAAGCAGCGGCAATGGTTCATGAGCAATTTTGTTAGACATCGAGTTCTTCTACATACCGTCGGTAGGTAATACCATTGAAGCACGCGATTTTAACATTCCCCGTCGAGACATTATTTCATTTCCCGGCGTTGTTAAATCCCGGCGCGTTTTGAAAATCCCCGTTCAACAACGCTTCTGCTACATGGGTCACGCGCATATTTAATTCCCCATACAAAATAATCTCTGTAATCAAAATCGCTGTGAGACCGTCATTCATAAACTTCAAAATGGACTTATTGGTTTTTGCGAACAAACTCTTCATGTAGAACCAATACTGTGCGCAATATTTGCTCAGGACGTTATAGTTTCACGTCGTCAAACCGAAACGCATAAAATGATCAGAACAGTTAAGTTTGTTGATATTAAAAGGGAAGACTCAACTGTGATTGAGATGATCTGTTTAATCTTCCTTAGCTGCTAATCTGCATTATGCCAGTTATTTGTGTTACGCAGGCCATCAGTCGCGTATGCATTCTTCAAGCAACAAGCCTATTTCTGTAAGGTATACATGACCGTCTGCTCATCGATCGTTGTGTATGGAGTTACTGCAAATTGTACACTGCATGTATTAGGTCCCTCACCACGTCTGCTCAAAATGTTATCAATCTTCATGAATATTCGCCAAAACAAGTTAGAATCATCATGGATTTTTTTTTTTTCCGTACGTACATTTTTTTTTTGCTTTATTTTTATACACTTCAAAAATCTATAGTTTATGATATGCACCAATCTGTTTATATTTCACTATTTTCTACTTTTTCATGATCTCGGCGTTATGCAGTCTAGTGTTTGGTCTACATAATATCTGCAGTGTATGCATACACCGTGTTGTACTGTGCATGTATTCTGTAGTTTCTTGACCTCTTTTTTTTTTTTCTTTTTCTTTTTGGGGCTCGTCACGAAGTATGTCCCTTTTTGATTGAATTCCTGATACATCACTTTGAATGTGTGTTTATATGCCTTTTTTACTACACTTCCCCCAGTGGCGTATCTAGGGAAAACGGCGCCCGCTGCAAGCGCGAAAATTGCGCCCCTAATTTCTGAAAAAGTGTTCAACTCCAACCCCATCCCGATAGGGACTTTAAACCAAGTCCACATGATATGCTAGTTTCAAGCACTTTAAATGGGTCTTTTGAGGGTGATTTAAATGTAATGAATTTTGATAGATTTTGGCGAGCGAGCGCGGCGAGTGAGCCGAAAATTTTGGTATTTCAGCTTACAAAACATGGAATTCTTGTCATTTTTTGCTAATCAAATCTTACAATTCCAATCAAGATATAGTGACGGCCTTATAGATAACGATTTATACCAACAAACTACATGAGGAATTTCAAAAGTACTCTAAATTAGTACGAGCGAGTTATCACGTCATCACATCATCACGTTTTGTTCTTATGTCTTTTTTCTTTTTGTTTTTTTTTTTTTTTTGATAAATTTTGGCGAGCGAGCGCAGCGAGCGAGCCGAAAATTTTCGTATATCAGCTTACAAAACATGGAATCCTTGTCATTTTTTGCTTATCAAATCTTACAACTAATCACGATATAGTGACGACCTTATAGATAACGATTTATACCAAAAAACTGAGGACTTATAATACTAGTACTCTAAATTAGTACGAGCGAGTGAGCCGAAATTTGCATATTTCCGCGTCATCATTACGTTTTGTTCTTATCTTTTTTGATTTGTTGTTTTTTATTGCGCCCCCCCCCCCAATATGTTCGAAACCGTTGGCGTCCTCCCCAATCGGCGATCGCTTCAGAACGAATAAAATTGCAGCCGCTGCTCCGTGTAACATTTTTCCTGCTTAATATAAAATGACATGTGTGAACACAATAGACATTGTCATTTTGTGCGCGTCATCGTCACGTTTTGTTCTTATCTTCTTCTTTTCTTTTCTTTTTTTGATAAATTTTGGCGAGCCAGCGCTGTGAGCGAGCCGAAAAGTTTTGTATTTCAGCTTACAAAACATTGAATTCTTGTCATGTTTTGCTTATTTAATCTTACAATCCTAATCAAGATAATAGTGACGGCCTTATAGATGACGATTTATACAAACAGACTGTGGACTTGAAAAAACAAAATACTCTAAATTGTACGAGCGAGTGAGCCGAAATTTGCATATTTCCTCGTCATCATTACGTTTTGGTCTTATCTTGCTTGATTTTTTTTTTTGCGCTACCTCCCCCCCCCCCCCCCGTATGTTCGAAACCCTTGGCGCATTGTTTTGATCCAATTGGCGATCGCTTCAGAACGAAAGAAATTGCAGCCGCTGCACCGTGAAACATTTTACTTGCTAAATATAAAATGACATATGTGAACACAATAGACATTGTCATTTTGACTGCGTCATCATCACGTTTTGTTCTTACCTTCTTTATTTATATAAATTTTGGCGAGCGAACGCAGCGAGCGAGCCGAAAAGTTTTGTATGTCAGCTGACAGAACATGGAATTCTTGAGTGAACACAATAAACATTGTCATTTTGTCCGCGTCATCATCATGTTTTGTTTTTATCTCGTTTCATTTGGTTTCTGCCCCCTCCCCCCACCATATTCCCTCCCCCCCCCTTTCCGGGCGAGGGTTTTTTTTTCCTCTTCTTCTTCTTTCTCTTTTCTTTTTTCTTCTTCTTCGTTTTTTTCTTTTTCTTATTTTTTCTCGTTTTTTTTTTGCGCCACCAAGGAGTGGCGCCCGGGGCACCTTCCCCCCTTGCCCGCCCCCCCCCCCCTAGATACGCCACTGACTTCCCCTTACATCATAATACAGTCAATTATTATACAGGAACAAGATTGGTAATGCTTCACGAAGTGTAGGTTTATACCATTTCAATGATAATGATTGAAAAAAAAAGAACTGTGGTCAAATTAATAACTCCTTATGTAAATGAGGAATGTACAAATGAAGAGTTTGTTCGTAAAAAAACCGATAAGTCCATTTTTGAAGATTTTGAAGTACCGTCTCTGTCATAAAGTACAAAATAATACCTTTTAAATGATATATTGGTCACTACATTATTATAAAGATACATTTTTGAAGCTATGGTCAAAAGAAGCAAACTTTTTCTTATTATCCTCTTTATTTTTCGTGACCTTTAATCGCTAATATCTCCATTTGGCAAATATGGACTTAGCGGTTTTTGCGAACAAACTCTTCAAATTGTAACATTGATAACGCAATAGAAATGTGGAGAAAATTAACAATAAGGATATAGAATAAAGATGCAGCTCTCAGGAAATGTCTTTTTTTTTCGTGCATTACAATAGTCATGGTATATCGGTGTGTTTTTTAATCACCTGATTCTTTGCAATTTCTCTTTTCCTGTTCTCCCACGTGATTTGACGAAAGGTTTATATAGCAACTGGTCACTATATTGATAAATTCTATGGGAGAATTCTCATTCTAAAGCCTAACACCAGTGGTTCCTTTAGCCACTAAGTAGGCCTGTAGTTTGGACGATACCAGCCTCATGCATATTACACTCGGCACTATGTTCTCGTAAATATACTGGTGAAGAGTACGGAATTAATTAATTTGAAGTTTACGCCATGTTTTGGTTTGCTTCTTTGTTATTGTTTTCTTTCATCCAGATACAAAATATGAAATTGTCATTAAATATCTGGTATGACGGTTCAGAATATCCGTCCTCAATGGGCGGTGACTTGGCCCAAGGGCTTTTCACTCTGCCAAGTTTGTTGAGGTTCCGTCTGAGATGCTATTACCTAAACGGTGATTTCCTCTCAACAAAAATCGCCACAGCATCATTGTGTCAGCTATGTAATAATGTTAGGACTATGTATGACATCGGATCTATGTATGATGTACATACATAACCTTTTGTTGCTAAATGTGACCCTGCATCACAAATCAAAGAAATGGTGGCACCCCTTGATTTTATGTGAGGACTCAAAAAAGGTGAAACAGGTCAACCGAGTCAGTTTTTAGTTCTCCATATTTTCTGAAAGAGCTATTCTTCTTCTACATTGTCCCTAAGTTTGGGATCATAATTTGAATTGTAAAGTGGGTTTTCAGCAGTTTTTCTAAATTCCTTTATTTGGTAAATTAGTGTGATCAAGTTTTTTTTTAGAGGCCCCTTTTCATTTCTTGAAGATCCTCTGCACACTCTTCACTTTCAACTCTGATAACTTTTGAAAAGATACTGCTACTGCTTTGAAAGTTGATATTTATTATGAACAGAATGTGTTTATTAAGCATACTAAATGTCAACTTAATTTGATAATCCCTTCATTGTTGTTGCTACAATGATTGACATCAAGTTTTTTTTTTTGTCCCATTCATGGCACGGGTAGCTAGGCTTAGTAAAAATTAGGCACTTGAATAGACCCTGTACTTCACAGGCTCTTTTCTCAGTTCAAACTTTTCAAGAGTGTGCGCTTTCTTTCCAATATTATATAGGTTTGGAAAATCCATGGAATTGGGTTGTACATGATTTTAAAGCTTAGAGTGTGCTCTTTCAGAATCTGCCCTTAACTAAAAAATCCTTGTCTGGCTACTTTTTGTGTGTGCTGTGGTGCAGCGTCACAAATATTGTGTGTGTCTGAACAACTCGTGCTTGTCCTTGTAGACATCCAGTTGGGATTGGATCAACAAAGACATTCATGGATTACGATTGTCCGTGAATGTCCGTTTAAATGTCGATCGATGGAAGTGGAAAAGGGGTTTAAACGAGTACGGTGTTTGTATACACCGCGCTGTGCTCTGCATGTATTGGTTCCGGTTTCTGTTTTCCCGTGTGTTTTGACGATATATATATATATATATATATATATATATATATATGACCGTGCACCTCAAAACGAACATAAAGTCGCACACACTGATTTTGCGTGAGGACTGAAAATAAGTAAAATAGGTCAATCTAGCCGACCTTGACTTTTTCAAATTTTCTGATAGAGCGGGTCTTCTTTTACATTATGCTAAAATTTGGTATCATACAACGGGCAGGAAGTGTGTGTGGTTTTTTTTAGCAGTTTATCTCGAACATTTTTGATAGAACAGTGTGATTAGGTGTGTCTTTAGAATCCCTTGTTCATTTCTGAAAAAAAAAAACCTTGTCCACACTCTTCACTTTCAACTCTAACTTTTGAAAGGATAGTGCTACTGCTTTGAAAGTTGGCATTAATCATGGACAGAATGTGTTAATGAGGCGTGCTAAATTTCAGTTTTAATCTGATAATCCCTTCATTGTTGTTACTCTGGAGATTTACTTTCTGTTTTAGTCCCATTCATCGCACAGCCAGCACGGTTTGGTCACGATTAAGCGCTTGAATAGACACTGTACTTCAGAGCCTCTTTTCTCAGTTCACACTTTTCCTGAGTATGTGCTTTCTTTCCAATATTTAGACAGGTTAGGAGAGTCCATTTGATCTGAGTTATACATCATTTTAAAGCTTAAAGTCTGCGCTTTCAGAATATGGTCTTAACTAAAAATTCATGTCTGGCGACTTTGTGCTTGTTTTGAGGTGCAGGGTCACACACACACACATATATATGTATATATATATATATACTCCTAGATGGGTCATTTGGAAGACATTTCCATTTGTTTTATATGCAAATTTATTATATACATGTTCAATGGCAGTTTACGCAATGGAGACACGAAAATTGTCTCCTTAATGACCAGTTGTCTCCCTAATGAAGACACTTCCCCCCAATATGTCTCCCTAAGGTGCCAACTAGGGATATATATATATATATATATATATATATATATAATATACATACATATATATATATATATATTTATATATATATCAACTGGTCAACATCTTATCGATAGTAGAATCCATGGAAGCTCAACTACAACAGTAAAGAGAGATTTTGCAATGATAATACTACCATAAAAGTTCTTACATCTCACGATTAACCCGTTGAGGACGAACTGAATTTGCTACAACACGCTTGACCCATAGACACTTGTCCGAGTATTCTCGGGACTCGTCTTTCGGGCTTCTATACTGCATTGTATCTGTGTAAAGTCATTTGATAAGTAATTGTCTCTATGTGACTGTGCATCACAAAACGACCAAAAAGTCGCACACACTGATTTTGTGTGCGGACTGAAAATAGGTGAAATAGTTCAAAGGAGCCAATCTTGACGTTTTCATATTTCAGGAAAGAGCACGTCTTCTTCTACATTATATATGCTAAAATTTGGAATCATAAAACAGGCAGGAAAGTGTGTTTCCTAGCAGTTTATCTCGAAAACATTTTTTTTTTCTTTTTTTGGCAGAACAGAGTGATTGAGTGTGTCTTTAGAATCCTCTTTTCATTTCTTAAAAAAATCATGTACTCACTTTTCACTTTTACCTCCTATAACTTTTGAAAGGATGATGCTTCTGTCTTGAAAGTTAGCATTAATTAAGGACAGAGTGTGTTAATAAGGCATGCTCAATTTCAGTTTGATCTAATAATCTCTTCGTTGTTGTTACTCCGGTGGTTTATCTCCTGTTTTTGTCCCATTTATCGCACAGCCAGCACAGCTTGGTAAGGATTAAGCGCATGAACATGTTAAATAGACACTGTACTTCAAAGCCTCTTTTCTCAGTTCACACTTTTCCTGAGTGTGTGCTTTCTTTCCAGTATTTAGATAGGTTAGGAGAGTCCATTTGATTTGAGTTATACATCATTTTAAAGCTTAAAATCTGCTCTTTCAGAATATGCTCTTAACTAAAATTTTATGTCTGGCGACTTTTTGTTTGTTTTGTGGTGCAGGGTCACCTATGCTTAATTTTCTTTATTTTCTTCGAAGTTTACGTCATGTTTTTCTTTGTTTGTTTTTGTTTTCTCCATATACAAGATTTGAAATTGTCTTTAGACGAGTGGTATAGCGGTTCTCAACGTCAGTCGTCGATCGGGGGTGACTTGGCCCAATGGGTATTCACTCTGCCAACTTTGTCAAGCTTCAGTCTGTATTGCCTCAACCTGGACGGTGATTTCCTCTCAACAGCCACCGCCTCAGCACCATCATGTCAGGTCTGTCTTGTCAGGACCATGTGTGATAAGAGGTCTATGTATGATGTACATAACTTTTTTTTTTTTTTTTTTTATCGCTGCGTGTCTGTGTGAATAATTCCTGTAGACATCGTATATAGCTGCAATAGTGGCATTAATGGATTACAATCGTCCGTGATGATCCGTTTAACGATCCCTGGAAGCGTAAAAGGGGCTTAAACGAGTACGGTGTTTGTACACAACGAGCTGTGTTCAGCATGTGTTTTGTTCCCTGCCCTTTGTGCGGCTTGGAATCTATGACTCCTAACAGATATGTCTGTTTTTTCATGGATTTCCTCGTACTATTATTTGAATATTTTTCCCATACACTTTCCAAAAATTGAACATAGTTCAATTTCCTTTACATGTTTTTCTTTTTTGGTATTTTTTTTTTTTTTGCATAAGTCTACAGTTTGACTTCATTTCTTAACCTTGATTTGTTTGTTTTAAACACGGCCCTAGTTTTGGTTCCCTTATATATCAATATTATTCAAACAGCCATGAAACATGCATTGTCTCTGAATTTGATTATTTGAAGCAAGTACTAACCGGTGCATTAAAATACCTTTAACATGAAGGTACAAGATTGGAACTGCTTGAGGAAGTGTACACCATTTACATGTAGATTATTAATATCATGTATTTGGGCACATTGGTAACTCTCTATGATGAGAATGAGATATTGATGACGTAAAAATGATGTCGGAAAAAATAACAATAGAGATATAGTAAAGATGCAGTTTCTGTGAAAATGGCTGTTTATTTCATGTACTGGCATAAGTCTCATGGTGTGTTGGTGTGTTATTTTAATGATAATAATAATACATACATACATACAATTTTTATAGCGCCATTCTCCACTTTAATTGAATGCTCAAGGCGCTTTACATCGAAGCAAAAAGACTGAAGATACAAATACATCATCGTAATAGAAGAAGCTAAAGAAACAGAAGAGAGAAAAAAACAAACATGAACGTTTGTCTGCAAAAGTCTCTGGTCTTCAAAATGCACTGCTAAACAAATACGATTTTAAATTACTCCTAAAAGATGTTATGGAACTTGAGTCTTTCAGGCTCACGAGGAAGTGACTTCCACAGTGTTGGTCCAGCGTGAGCGAAAGCTCGTTCCCCCAAGATTTCCTACAAAACGGAATACGTAAAAGACCTGAAGTTGACGACCGAATAGTTCGTTTAGGTTGATTGACGAAACAAACACACATTGTAATCAGGAACTGCTCCCTCAATAATGTGATAAACCAAAAGAATTATCTTAAACCGAATACGCTCCTGTACAGGTAACCAGTGAAGACTCTTCAGGATAGGGTGATATGACTGTGTTTACGTGACAAAGAAACAATACGTGCAGCGGCATTTTGTAGCTTTTGTAATTAAGCAATGTGAGTTTGGTAGATTGAAAAACAAACCATTACCGAAATCAAGGCGTGAAGAAATAAGTGCACGAAGAAGTTTTTTTTTTTTTTTTTTTTTTTTTTTTTCCATTGCAGAGCGAGTCAAATGCCTGCGAAAAACCCGATATTGCGCATTTGGTAAGGGACTGATTTAGAAATGATGGTGATTTGATCAGACATAGCCATGTGAGAGTCAAACATAACATCCAGATTGCATGGGCGTCACCACTTCAGTCTGAGAGCGACCTCAACGCCGGACGCTAAAATTTAACATAATTCTTCTGTGTTTTTTTTTTCTTCTCTTTTATTTTGCACCAGGGACAACAAAATCGTGTGCAAAAAACAATTCTCATCCTGGACTCTGTCAGCACTGATTGTATACATATCTACGAGTATTTTGCAATGTTTACTATTTATCGAGCGTATTGTAACGTACGGAGCACGTATGTTTGCATGTACAGGTGCTACTTACAAGTATAAGGGTCTCTATACAGCACGTTACTGCTGACCAATCCATATTGATAATGCGAGCCAAAAATAATAATAGACGAGATATGAAACTCGTCAGACTGACGAGTTAGGTGATACGCTTGGGGTTATCAGATGTCGGTCATCTGTGATCGACAAAGAAAAGAATGTGATATAGGCACCTTGAAGTTATAATTGAGTTTGCATGCAAAACCGTTTCCCTAACCTCTCGGCCACGGGACATCCACGGAAATGGTAAGGCAAAAAAGAAATGTATAGATATTACAGGGAGAAAAGTCAATGCCCACTCAACCAACGTGGCCGCGTGAACATGTATTGCATTGCTAGACGGAAATGCGGCCTTGTAACTACTGATGTCGCTATGCCATTTCTGGCAACTTGGGAAAAATACGTGCCGTAAACATAAAACCTATAATCGGCTGGTTTTGATACCTTGCCTTTAATCACAATTTTCAGTGTGATGACGTCATCAAAGTACAAAACAATGATGTGGTCTTGAAAGACAATTGTTCAAAGTACAACACCTTCGTCGTCGTCATTACACATTATGATCAGTTTGACAAAGTCAGCCTGCAAAATTTTGCAGCAGTCGAAGCAATATGGTCTCCAACACAAAAAAGAGGGATATGGTGTGTGTGTGTGTCTGTGTGTGTGTGTATAGGTGCGTTTATATACGAATGTGATTTCTACATGGACGATATATGTAATACAAAATTGAAGAAAAAAAAAGTAAAATAGCTAAGTATTTTGTTTCGTGATCTTGTGGGGTTCGAACCCGCACGTGTGCAACCTCACGTCTCTGAGACGTCGCCTTTAACCACTCGGCCATACGTCTCGACGAGAAAAAAAAGAGGAACGTAAACTTATGTATGTGAAAGATGAATCAGGAATCGTTTTGTCCACATTCCATTCTCATTTTCAGTTTTAAACTGCAAAATTGTCAAACTAATAAGGAGATTTCAAAGAATAACATGCATGATTACTGCAGCTTATTGTCTCAGTTACCACACACTTAAGTTACAGAGGAAATGGAGCAAAATCATCTGAGATAAAGGTGCTTAAACGTTGTCAAGTTAATGCACATAAAAAAAAATCACCTCCCATAGAGATAACACGTAAACTTGTCTGATTTTGAGTCTTTACCTTTAATAACAATTTGAAGTATGATGGTAAGTCTTCTTGAACCAAGAGTGTGGAACGCAAGCTTCTACGTGAAAGATGAATCATGACGATCACCCGTGACCGACACATCTTCAAAGGGATCAGTTATTAGAAGTGGAAGCCCTCGTGCCAAGCATATTGTCTCAGCAATTCCAAAGCAATGATACCCTTACATTTATGCATACCATAATTTCCCTCTGAAATCAATGGTAGGTATATTCATGTACAATTGCTTGCCTTGTCCATAAACTTTGCTTTACAAACTTTCAGTGAAACGTGTCATAACATAATTCTGTAACTCCATTAGCAGGGATTGACTTCATAAAGAAAGATATATCAAATTGAACGCTTAGCGCGTATAACTAAGGGGGATTTTAGCCTGATGCTCTGTTCTTCACTGCTCAGATACCAACAACACTCATTACCTACGGCTACGTATAGAGAAACAGCCATGACGAAAATAAGTTATTCCTTTTCTTTGGCAGATAGACACACAACCCCTTTAAACCACACTATAATTGACATGGAGGGACATGAAAAAGTTCATTACTACTACTGAACAGTGATGCCTTCTACTCATGTGGCACAAGATACCTCTATAGCAACATAAAACCTGTCTACAACTCCGTTATTGCGTCAAACAATAACATCCTGGAATTTCAAAGAGATGAGCGAGACGCCATACACCTGGCCTAGATTTAATTCATTCAGTTGCCATTCCTGCTCCAGTTGAGTTATGCAAATTATTTTCCGACCTGTCTTGTGACAATATAACAGGAACAAACGTAGAGAAAAGGAAAGGGAAAAGGAAAGGTGGCAAGCGGGGCACTGTACCAAGGGCAATTTAAACAATACGTATGATAAATGAAGCAAATCCAACCTAGAGCCTCCGACAAAAAAAAAAAGAGGAACTTGAGCGACTGTGTGTCGTGGGGTAGTATAATTGATAAGATAATACGATAAATGACATCGATCGGAATAAAGCTGAACTGCCAAAAGAAACACAAAGAAAGAGAGAGAAGAAAATGATAGCGTCCTGCGGGTCTCGAACATCTCGTCCTAAGGTAGTGCATAATGACCATGCAGCGCGCTAAGTGACTATAAAGCCACACGGCTGTACCGAAGATTGGATGTGAAATTTATCTTTAATCTTATATATATATATATATATATATATATATATATATATCTTAAATATTTATACCATATACAACATGAAAAAGTTCATTACTACTACTAAACAGTGATGCTTTCCATTCATGTGGCACAAGATACCTCTATAACAACATATAACCTGTCTACAACTTCGTTATTGGGTCAAACAATAACAACCTGGAATTTCAAAGAGATGAGCGAGACGCCATACACCTGGACTAGAGTTAATCAATTCAGCTCTCATTCCTGCAAGTTATTTAAACATACATGTTCCTACCTATCCTGTTACAGTATAACAACAACCAATGAAGAGAAAAGGAAAGAGCAAACGAAAGGTGGCAAGCGGGACACTGTAACAAGGGGCAATTTACAACATTAAGTGTGACAAAATTAATGAAGCAAACCCAATCTCCAAACTCCAATACAAAACAAGGGAAATAGAGCAGCCGTGTTCACGGGTTACGTACACTTGATAAAGTAATACGATAAATGACATCGGAGTAAAGCTCAACTGCCGAAAAAAAAAAGAGAAAAAAAAGAAAGAACGGATAAAAGTCCTGCGGGAGTCGAACCTCTCGCCTTCCGGTATGGCGTTATGAACAACCAGCGCGCTAACCAATTATGCCACATGGCTGTCCTGAAGATCGAGTGCGAAACTTAAATCTAAATACTATCGTGACAGTGTTGACTTGTGATGGCGCTATTCAACTTCCCACAAGTGGCAGCGTGGATTCGATCAATATACAGTTGCAAAGAAAAATTGGGAATCGTTCCGTACAGATTGCATTCTCATTTTCAGTTTTAAATTGCAAAATTGTCAACCTGATGAGGAGATTTGAAAACATGAAATGCATGATTACTAAAGCTTGTTGTCTCAGCTACAACATATTTATGTTTCAGTGGAAATGGAGTAAAATCAGATGAGGTAAAGGTGCTTAAACGTTGTCAAGTCAATGCATGGTTTTAAAAAAAATCACCTCCCATAGACATAACACGTAAACTTGTCTGATTTTGAGTCTTTACCTTTAATCACAATTTCTAGTATGATGACGTCATCATATTTCAAAACCATCACATGGCCTTGAAAGGCAAATGTTCAAAGTGCAACATATCTGAATTTGGGGTAATATTGAGCTTAAACAACAGAGATACGAGCAAATGAATGTCAGAAACAGTACCTCAAAAAAATCAATTCCACTTTTTTGATTTAAAATGACGATATGATGACGTCATCGCGTATTCCTGGCAATACTGATACTTGGAATGTTACTTACAATTCATATACTTTTGTAATATGCAATAGAAATATAGGGTCAACGGACGATTTAAAGAGCTATGGCGAAATAAACAAAGACATGTTTTTTCACTATATTTGCAGAAAGACGCGCACGCGGAATTTCAACTTTGACGCCAGTGCATTCCTTTGTTATAGGTCGTAATCGATCGGAAATCAATGGATATTATTACTCAAAGTATCAGGAATCCAAATCAGTCAAAAAAATTGCATTTTCATGTTGCTTACGGGCTCTGCGCGCGAAATTGCGCGGACTGACGCGCACGCGAGAAAATGTTTGAAACGCTTAAAATTGTCTGAAACTTCGAGATTTCCCATTGGGAAGTCGTTTTGAGCCTTTTAAAATTTTGACGCGCGCTTACGCGCGCATAATGATGACCTGTGTAACTAGCGTTAAAAAGTAAGATAGAGCGTGACCTGAACTTCATGTCCACCGAAAATGATACAGAAATGACATCTAGTTATGAAGTTATGATCGATCATGTGACAAGGTCCGAAAATCACAAAATGGCGCCTAGATGACGTCATAGATATGTTACTGTCATGAAAACCTTATTGTGGCTAGATTTTGTCATGAGACATGTTGACTGAAAATGTCATGTTATTTCGTAATGTCATTCTTGAGATATTGACGACACAAAATTGTCCAGAAAGAAAGAAGAATAAAAAAAAAATAAAGAGAGATTTTGACAATCACAATAGGTGATACGCTGATAGCGTATCACCTAATAAAGAAAGAAGTACATATGACCTTTGACCCTACTTTGCACAGACAAGATGGCGTCTGAGCAAAAAGTGGTTATTTTGTGAAATGATTCTTGTAACATGGTCTTTACGTATGCAAAATATGGGAAAGATAAGACATGTATTCACCAAGATACAGGATGAAACATCTATGACCTTTGACCCTAATATACATACCCAAGATGGTGTCTGATCAAGTAGTTGTCATTTTGTGAAATAATGTACGTGACATGAACTAAACATGTGCAAAATATGGTGGTGATAGGGTATGTTTTTCTTGAGTTAATGCAAAGAAAGTTGCAGAAAGGAAGAAATATTTCAATACATCGAAGATAAGCTTTAATTTCAACCAAGTTTTTTGACGTGATGCCGACTCCGTATGAAAAAACGAAGGGCACATTCACGATAGCCCAAAGTCTCAGCTACAACATACTAAAATATGGGAGAAATTCACCGAAGCATAAGTGAGCTAGTGCTCGATAAAGATAGTCATGTCAGTTTTCATTTGCAGAAAAACTGCACTCCCATAGAGATAACACGTAAACTGGTCAAATTTGACAATGTTACTTTCAATCCCTTTTTACGAGGTGATGCCGTCATCCAATCAAAATGTTGTTATTATATGACTGAAAGACCATTTAATAAGCTACAACATATTGAAATTTGGATGAAAATCAACAAAAGAATAAGTGAGATATGCTTGAGTTAACTTAAAATTCGATGACGTCATTTTGAAAATTTACTTTTTTTATTTTATTAAGAAATTTGATATTTTTTCATCATTTTTCCAGCATCGCCAACCCATGAAATGACATGTACAACTCATCAGCTTTCAGAATATGTAAAAAAAATGGGGGGTCACCGTCCATCCTGACGAGTAAAATCGGATTCAAAATTGGCGTTTTCTTTGCATTGTTGCACTGTATATCACCATTGACGCGCGCGCGGAATTTCAACTTTGACGGGCCCGTGTGACGTCATATTGAGTCGGATTGACTTGAAACTTGGTAGAAATATTCCTTGACATTATAGGCATCCGATAAATGTGAAAAAATGCGAAATTTCTATTGCATAAGAGCTGTGCGTGCGTATATGTGCGCGCGCGTACGCGTCCGTCCAATTTTTTCAAAATGTCAAGGTCTAGGAATACAATTATGTTATCTATAGCAACTTTCAAGCATCCCTTTGTATAGTTTTTGCATATGTTTGCATATAATTACATGCAAAACGGCTGCCATATTGCCTGTGCAAGCCCGTATCTTCGTATATCATTAATGTAGTACACTCAGGAATAAGTCGTTATATATCTGGACCTACATATTGTAAAACCCTCAGAAAATAGATTCTGGTGTCTAAACCTATGGGGCTTTTTTAGGTCAGGGAATACAATTATGATATAAGCAGTAACTTTCAAACTTCCCTTTACGCATATACTTTTTGCATATATTTGCATTCAGTTAAATGCAAAATGGCCGCCATAGTGCTACTACAGGTTTATATTTTCTATCTGTAAAAGGTACATAGTGATGGTGTCTGTGGTCTTAATTTTACTGCTCAGAATAACTGATGTAGAATACGTTCCACTCAGGAATAATTAGCTATATTTCACGAAAATTTTGCATATATTTATACATAAATCTATTCAAATTACTACCGTGAATATAATTTCAGATATACGAATACGAGGTGCGGAACGTTATTTGTACTGTAATGTCTACATCCAAGATTTCAAGGGAAAAATTGTTATAATACCATTCACAACCTTGATGATTATCCTACACATAGTGCGTATATTCTTGCATTGATGAACATTATTGTATTGCATTGTACTCACATTTTCTTGAGATAAAGCCTCAAAACAGAAAGCAATTGTAAGTAGCATCGAATAGAACATATCTTTATTCTGTAATCTCAACTTCTCTTTCAAAGTGTGCTCAATAGGTGCACAAATATTGAAGTCTCAAATTATGTAATAGGAATCGTTAAAATATTTCATGATTACGTGATTTTTTTATGTATTATATTTTGAATTTGCCCTCATGTTTACTGCTTATTAATTGTGTCTATGTTGCAATTCTTTATTTCTTCTGTTTTTTTTTTTTATGCCGGGGGGGGGGGGGCATGTCATCAAGTTCATGCTTATTCATAAGCTACTCTACAAAAGTTTCATGAGTTTGGACATATCTCATATAGCTTTCAAAGTGTGATAACGATACACAAAAATTGGTCTTAAATCATTCAGCAGATTTTTTTCAAACATCCTTTTTTCTTACCTGCGATGATTTGCATCCATGTGTAGTCGATACTTGTGTCCTTTGTTTCCAAAACTTCTGGTAAAGGCATGTTTATCAACGAGCAACATATGACCGTGATAATTTGTATGGAAGTAGATTTTGTCATATTTTTGTGCGGTGTTACCCAGTGACTTACAGAAAAGGAGAAACATTGTGATTTACAGCCAGATAAAAAAAAGAAAGAAAAAGGAAATGCCTTAACATTTCTATTACTAGCACTCTGGATTCATCAGTTGATCAATACAAACAGCATCCTCCTCATCGGCTTCAAGCTCATAAAACACGTATAAGTTCTTATAAGTCTTACTTTTACCATTTTTCGTGTTTTATCTGCAGCTTTATCTAAAGAAATGTTTCCTATTGCATTGAGGCTTCGCATAATAACATTTTCATCAACACACAGTTTTTTTTTTTCCGGAAATGCGAGCAGCATGAAGGCTGAATTAAATTTTGCTGGCGAAAAAGCATTCTGAAGTCAGATAAAAAAACAAAATACATAACATCAGTTTCTGTTCCTAACTCTTCTAAAAGGTCCCTTCCCTCCACCTCAGTAGGAGCTTTTCTTCAAGTTAAACAGTGGAAGGGAGATGACATACAATCATTGGAATTGGGACGATTTGAGGAAGATGTTTAATCAGAAATATGTTCTGATCACTACAGACAAAGCGGCAGCTATTAAAGGAACTGCTGAAGGAAGTCTGATGCAACTGCAAGACAGGATGTTAGCAACTGGCAGTGTATAGTTGCAGGGCAAACAAATTTGACTGCACACAACCCATACCAGTGTCAGATGCAGGCCATTTATTATATCAGACACTTGTAATGTTGTATTTCTAAAATATGTGAGGAGCGAGATTATGCTGTTCGAATTGGTGACTAGGAATAAGAAGCATTCTCAAAAGACATCGACACAGTTTACAACAAACGTGAGACTTACCACGCTTCAGTATGAAATGGAGCCGAGATCCTGTTTGCTTTAAATTAATCAACTACAATTTCACACTATCCTATAGTGTAGAATTTGTGGTAAACGCATAAAACACTGTGAGTGTAAGCTATAGTTTTTCTTTTTTTATACTCCTTTTACACTTTTATCATTGATCTATATTTTCAGAGATCACATTACATACCTTAAGTATCTGTATTATCACAAGCTAGAAAATGAAAATGATGTACTGGAAACGAAAGAAAGTTTTCTTAAAATCAAGTGACTTTGATCCATTAGATTTTAGACTCGTCCTAGCCAAAGGTTCAAAGCAGCAAAAAAGTTTGAAGCTAACATTGCAAATAGCCATCATTTATCTTCTGCCATCCGGTCGTCAGTCATGCATACATTTTCAAAAACCATTCCCAGGTTCTCTTTAAAAACCCCATGTAATGACAGATTTTCAACAAACTAGGCAAGTAGCATCTTATCCCAAGGATGATAGGCTTTCAAGGTGTTCAAATAGACACCATGTCCAAAAGGTCCCAGAACCCCAAAATTAAGGAATCTATCATGAAAAAAAAAAAAAAAAAATCTCCCCTCACACACACACACACAAAAAAAAGGTAGAACCAGATGTAACAGAGCAAGGTATAATGCACAAAGTTGAATATCTTGGAGACTGCATATAGTTTTAAGTTTACTTTCGAAGTTTAACTTCTCACCACATATATATATATATATATATATATATATATATTACGATACAAAATATTTCAACACGTATGCCCCCTTTACTACTGCTTATTTCTGTGTATTTTTTGTTGATGCGCATGCGCAATTGTTTGTTGTTGTCATAGAAGAAATCATAACAAAAGAACGCTTTGATCCACTGAACTGATCCGAGTCCAACGTTACCGGACACCCCGCACTCTCGCATGTTTTGTGGATAATTTATCCACATTTAACACCAGTTAATATCGGTGGCTGAGGCATACTCTCTCCATCACGGAGTTTGTCAGGACTTTGTTGTCTGTCTCCTGTTTTGACGCCTGGATCACGATGAAGATGGTTTAGCTCTTATGGTTTAGCTCTTCACCTTGAACACAGTGTTGCGTTGTTTTAGGTTTAAATTTTAATTTCATTTTTTGTATTCTTGCATTCCAAAAATATATTGTTTTGTAATTGTTATTCAGATCTACAAATAAATGAATAAATAAATTTACTATTCAATTTAAAAGAATTGCTAATAATGCGTCGTTCTTTCTCCCTCAGTCTTATTTGAACAACAGATTTAGAAAATTGCTCTCCCACTTTGATATTTATATTTCTTTTGTATTTACTTAAATACCGAGTGGACGCCTATTTGTCCCGTCGGTGACATAATTTTTGGTGCCGAAAACCCGGGATGATTGAATGAAAGAACGATCACCGCAATTTGTGTTTTAGCGATATTATAACTAAATTCATAAAAGTTTAAACAAAACCAACGCAACACTGTGGACTGTGGACCGAGGACTACCTGACCACGATGGATACACCAGGACCACCGCATCTGTCTCCCATCACGCCAAATGGATCACCATGTGACACCCCCGTTTCTCAACGTACACCCAGCATGACGACAGCAAGTCTATCACCCCTACAGCTGGCCGGATTCGACCCGATGCCTGCCCCAGAAGTTCATCATGGACGCTACTCCAGCTCTACCCCCGACGCTCCTTGTATCACAGCAGTAGAAAAGTGTTAATGTGTTCACAGGTAAAGGGGGTATGAGTGTTGATGACTGGGTGCGTGACATGCGTTACCTTCTTGATTCTAGAGGAAACATTTCTCGCCGCGCGAGTTTTAACGAAGTCGTCAGACACACGGGTGGTAGGGCTCGTGACCTGGTCCTGAATCTAGAGCTCCAGGGAGGAGAACTGTCGGCCGAGAGGACATTCAGAGAACTGCTCGATGAGTATGGGGATAGTGATGTCACATCATCACCCATGGCAAACTTCTACTCACGCACGCAACAAGCCAATGAGACGCCGTCGGAGTACGCAGTAGCTTTAGAGGCTAAACTAAGGGCTGCACGAGATCGTGGTGACCAGGCAGCCCTCTGTGGATAGTCGGTCCGTGACGCTATGCTGACCACACAGTTCATGTACGGCTTACGCGATCAGAAGGTGAGAGCCCGTCTCGCACCAATGAGGCCAAGAGACATGTCATTCCGGGAGCTTCGGAAAGAATTACGGGTCATCGGTGCGGAAGAGAAACTTGCCTCTGCCCAAGTGTACAGACAGCAGACCAGGCCGAAGGAAGGGAAAGAGGGAAACACCCAAGATCTGGATACAGTTGTGAAGATGGTGAACGAGCTGGCCGTTACTCAGGAGAGACAGATGGACCTGTTCCATCAAAGGATAGAGGAACAGCACCGTCACATCAAGAGTCTTGAGCAGCGCGGTCGTGATTTGGCAAAAAGGTGTATGTCTGAAAAATATCATGTTTTTGGTTTTTACCATTTGGGGGGTTTTCGATGCCGAAATTTTCATGTGACCAACTTTCGTAAGTCAGCGATCCTTTGTTTCCGAGATACTTGGGGCTATCTCTGTATTATTTTATCAATTTTCCTGCTTTTGATTAGGCAAAAGGGTGTATCTTTACATACACCCTTGACGTACAATGACGTACCAGGATAGAGAACTACATGATTTGGCAAAAGGGTGTATCTCAAGATACACCTCTAACCGTGCACGCTGGGGAGAGCTTAAAGATTTGGCAGATAGGTGTATCTTTAGATACATCCATCTGCCGAATGAATCATGAATTATAGTTGCGAAGTATGATAAGGCAGAAAGGTGTATCTTTTATACTCTGTGTATATTATATACTCTGTTATACGTGCTGCTGGCATGTATGTGTACCGTTTCACCGGTCGGTGCGGTGGCGGGCCATGCTCCTGACTCAAACTGGCAGCCCGTTGCACTGCAGAAGTAATTCTCCTTGTTGCTAGTCGGTGAGTAGATACAACCTAATATCTAGAAGTTCAGATCTAACGTTTGTCCTAGACTTCTATGGCCACTTCTATGCCAGTAGATGCGCAGATTCGTAAAATCTAGCATTTCTGTTGAAATGACAGCTTTTCCGGCAAGTGTGGCTGTGGGATGAGAGTTCTCTACGCTTCAAAATGACAGTGATCCCTGCGCTGTCCGTGCTGTGCAGTGCATGTAGAAGCCTGTACATGGTGTAATGGTGTGCTGTGTGACTGTAAGATCGGCTACCCATTATGCTATGCGTATGGGGCTGTTACCTAACAGACATTTAGTGGCAGTTACAGACAAAGGTCTAGAGAAAGATGTGTCCCTGTCTTTGGAAATGATACTTGGATGTACTGCTCAAAGTGCTCAGTGGATGCAAACAGTTAAATGATCCTACCTGAATTTTCACATTTATTGAATTTATTGCAAAAATTGGGAGCAGCATGATAACTGCGTTTTTAAGAACAGATACATGATGTGCAAACAACTGCCTCTTTGTTTGCTAAAGCATTTAGTAGAGAAAACAAACGAACCTTTTGTCGAAAAAAAAGGGGCACAAAGCTAAAAATATAATGAATCATCTCATTGGAAGTAGAAGTTTTTGAAAAAAGGGAGGAGAAGGAAGAAGAAAAATTCTTCAGCTGTAATCCTTAACCATGCATATCCATGAGAATATGTTTTGTTAATATTTAGACTCTAGGGTGAGTTGTAATTTGCGCACAATTTTCTATGTTTGATGAACAAGTTGTGCATCCTGATATTTTTCTTTATTGTTATTTTTTAAATCTTTTTGTAATAATGAAGTAAAGATTGTCAAGAGTTAACATTTGATTAGAAATGGTCTCACATACACCCTGTACCCTACAAAATCTCTGGTATATTTTGTTATCGTTTAATTTGGCAAAAAGGTGTATCTCTATACATACACCTTTTTGCCAACTTAAATGCACGATTTCTCACGGTGCATGAGAAGATACACCTTTTTGCCAAAATAGCGTGGGTTGCAGTCCCTGTAAACGTGATTTGGCAAAAAGGTGTATCTCTATGCATACACCTTTTTGCCAAGTTAAATGCATGATTTCTTACGGTGTATGTGAAGATACACCTTTTTGCCAAAATAGCGTGGGTCGCAGTCCCTGTAAACGTGATTTGGCAAAAAGGTGTATCTCTATACATACACCTTTTTGCCAAGTTAAATGCATGATATCTTACGGTGTATGTGAAGATACACCTTTTTGCCAAAATAGCGTGGGTCGCAGTCCCTGTAAACGTGATTTGGCAAAAAGGTGTATGTCTCTAAACATGCTAAAAGTGCTAATTCTGAAGTATTCTTTAAAGTTAGATGCAAGAAAATTATCAGGAAATGAAATTTGAAGTGTATACTAAATCATGGAATTGAATCCCTGAGCGTTGCACAGTTTAGGTGGCTTCTACGGTCAAGGAAACTGCCAAAACTTTAAAGTCGATTTTCTCGGCTTTGTAGTCGCTGTAAAACGGCAGACATACACCTTTTTGCCAAATCACGACCGAGCGGCTTCAAGAAAAGGAACAAGTTAACAAAGGAGAAAGACAGACCCGCCGACAACTGTTGATCTGTTACCGATGCAGACAACCTGGGCACATCGCCAGCTCCTGCCCAACCCTTCGTACGCAGTCAAACTAGGACGACCCGCAGATGAAGGGCAATCTGTGGGTGTAGGAGTATATGAGCAACGCAGCCCTAAACGAGGAGAGGTGAAGCATGGCCATGGTGAATCGTTAATAGGACCAGTGAACAGCACTACGGTGATGATTTGTGATGATCTTGCTGACGAGACTGGATACGTTGGAGATATACGGTTTGAGGGAAAGAAACCGCTAGCAATAAATCCAGGACAGCGCATGGAAATCAGGGCCAGTACTTCAGAGTGTACACGTGGGCGCAGTTTTATGGCTCTGGTCGAAGGTTATGATTCGCACGGTATCAAAGTAGATGCTACATTCTCTCCTGTCGAAAACGAGAAGGTGACGGTAACAGTGTCTAACTTGTCTGCAAACACAATGACTTTGAACAGAAATACACCACTTGGGAAGTTAGAAATTGTAACTCAAATGCCGGAGATCCAAAATGAAGCTGATGGCAAAGGAATTGAGTTGGAAGACTATGCCTCCCCTCAAGAGATATTGGTGAATATTTTCAGTCAAGAAGTCAAGACACAAATTCCTGATTTGAACCTACCGACTGGTGAGCTGACGCCTCCCGCAATGAAGGCACTGGAGGAACTGTTGCAGAGAAACGAAGATGTCTTTTCCAAGGGCCCGGAAGACTTTGGATGTACTGACACAATAGTTTATGACATCCCTCTTATTGACCCGACCCCCTTTCGTATGCCTTACAGACGAATTTCCCCATCTGACTTCAGTGAAGTGAAGGACCATTTGAAGGAGCTTCAAGCAGCCGGGATCATCAAACCAAGTAAAAGTCCCTTTGCATCGCCGATCGTTATCGTCAGAAAGAAAGACGGTAGAATTCGGCTCTGTGTGGATTACAGGAAGTTGAATGCCCGTACAGTTCGCGATGCCTTTCCCCTCCCCAGAATTGATGAATCCCTGGATGCGCTGCAAAAAGCTAAATACTTCACAAGCCTTGATCTGGTGTCTGGATATCTCCAAGTCCAAATGGCACAAAAGGACCGGCAGAAGACGGCCTTTACTACTCCAATGGGACTGTATGAATACACAAGAATGCCTTTTGGACTGATGAACGCCCCAGCGACTTTTCAGCGCTTGATGAATACGGTATTCGGTGACATGCATCTCAGCGAGTTATTGATCTACCTAGATGATGTAATCATCTTTAGTTCTACTCTGGAGGAACATTTGAAAAGACTGGAGCACGTCATCACCCGGTTGCGGCAGCATGGCCTCAAACTGAAACCAAGTAAATGTCACTTTCTAAGGAAAGAAGTGAAGTAACTCGGGCATGTCGTTTCAGAGGAAGGCGTAGCTACAGACCCGGAAAAGATCGTAGCCGTGAAAGACTGGCCTACTCCCAAGACGAAGAAGGAAGTCAGAAGTTTCCTCGGCTTTACAGGATACTATAGACGCTTCATTCGAGATTATGCTAAGAAGGCTAATCCATTGTTCGCTCTGGTTGGAAGCAAGGTGAAACCAGGCAAACGATCAGCCGTAGCAGATGTCTGGACCCCGCAATGTCAAGAAGCGTTTCAATGTCTAAAGGAGACTTTGATATCGGCTCCAATTCTTGCATACCCTGACATTGAACTGCCTTTTATTCTACAGACTGATGCATCCATATCTGGTCTAGGAGCAGTCTTAGCGCAGGAACAGGACGGGAAGGAGCGAGTGATTGCTTACGCCAGCAGAAGCTTATCACCCGGAGAGGCAAGGTATCCAGCACACAAGCTGGAATTCAAAGCGCTACATTGGGCGGCAACCGTGAAGTTTCGAGACGACGTTCTTGGTATGAAGGTGACTGCAGTGACAGACAATAATCCTCTAACGTATGTGCTCGGAAAGGCACACCTCGATGCGCACGGTCAACGCTGGGTGAATGATCTGGCTCAATGTAACCTCGATATCAAGTACCGACCAGGAAAGTCGAATGATAATGCTGACAGTCTTTCAAGACTCTCGTCAGAGGATGTTAGAACGACGCTGGATCTCTCTTGTTCAGGAACCACTCGCACAGAAGAGGACCCGTCGCCAGTAAAAGTTGTTCAAGTCAATGCCATGGAAGTGCGTGATGCAGAGGAAGAGGCTTCAACGGTGGTTCCAGGCATGTCCCTCTGTGAAATCGCCCAATGTCAAAGACAAGATACGACTATACAGCGCGTCATTGAGCTGCTTCAGACGCGCAACAAACCCAAACCACGGGAACTGAAGGAGGAAAAGGTCCCTGTGAGGATGCTGGTTCGTCATTGGAATCGTCTAGAGATTTGTGAAGAGGGAGTAGTATGGTATGTCAGGCCGGATGACCGCAAGCTGTTGGTTCTGCCGAAGGGCATGAGGAAGAAGACACTGCATAGAGCACATCGAGATATGGGCCACCTTGGTGTTGAGCGGACACTGGCTCTCATGCAAGACAGATTCTTCTATCCAGGTATGAAATCTGTTGTCCAACAATATATCTCACGATGTCGACGATGCACTGTCAGGAAGACTAAGGAATGCAAATCGAGAGCCCCACTGATGCCGATCAAGAGTACGAGACCACTTGAACTGGTTTGCCTTGATTTCCCAAGCGTGGAGTCGTCAAGAGGTGGACTAGAAAACATCTTGGTGATAACTGATCACTTCACCCGACACGCACAGGCCTTCCCCACCAGGGATCAGACGGCATCAACTGTTGCAAAGACACTTTGGAGTAGATACATTGTACATTATGGCATACCAGAACGCATTCACAGCGACAAGGGCAGGTGTTTCGAGGCAGCTGTAATAAAGGAACTTTGCGAAGTCCTTGGCATGGAGAAGAGCAGAACCACTCCATATCATCCCCAGGGGAATGGAATGACTGAGAGGTTCAACGGAACTCTCCTAAACATGCTTGGAACACTAGAACCTTCACAGAAGCCTAACTGGAAAGAATATGTGGAGTCAATGACACATGCCTACAATTCCACAAGGCATTCATGTACCGGTAACTCGCCATTCTTCCTGATGTTTGGGCGTGAGCCTCGCATTCCTCTCGATCTCATGGCTGGAAACGATGATGTTGATGAAGACGAGCCCCAGGAAGTATCAGCCTATGTTAGCGATCTACACAGCACGCTACGGGAAGCTTATCGCACTGCCGAGAAACAAGCGGACACTGCCCGCAAGAAAGTGAAAGGGATCTACGACACTGCAGCGAGAGAAGCACCGTTTTGCAAAGGCGACAGAGTTTTATTAGCCAATAAAGCCATTATTGGTAGGCAGAAACTCGCAGACAGGTGGCTGGCAACTCCATGGACTGTAGAAAGTAGAATGCCACAACAGGACGTTTATGTCATACATAACGACGAAGGCAATTGCAAAACGGTCCATCGAAATCTACTTACTGCCTGCACGTTCTCGAGTGATGACGAGGAAGATGAACTTGCGGTCGAGGAAGCGGCGCAGATTCTAGAAAAATGTCGAGGCTCAACAAGAACGAGGAGGAAACCATGTAAGCGAGCACTCCACCTCAGTGTCTAATGCAGGCTAGTATGTTTGTCACATTAATGTAATAATTTTGTTCATCTAATTCATATTGGTCTAATTTCACTTATTGTTGAAGACAACAATAATTTTAAAGCGCGGGTGAGTGTTATGATACAAAATATTTCAACACGTATGCCCCCTTTACTACTGCTTATTTCTGTGTATTTTTTTTGATGCGCATGCGCAATTGTTAATCAATTCTCTGATGATTTGATTTATTTGATGTTGCATTGTGAATGCAAAGGATTGAATTGTTGTAAATGTAGATTTATCTAACGTAAAGAATAAGAAATTTGTGGATTTTGCCGTTTTCGTGTGCGGTGTGCCGGTGTCCAAATGCGCTATGTGGCTTACTTTTTGGGGGCACGCGCGGGGTAGCGCTTTCTTGATGCGCGCATCCTTGTAGGTGCACGCGCGTACCCCTGCTTGCTACCCTGGATGGAAATATGACAAAATAATGGTGTTATTATGACGTCAACTATACTGTTATTATTATGTTAACATATATATGTCACCGTGCACCTCAAAACGAACATAAAGTCGCACACACTGATTTTTCGTGAGGACTGAAAATAAGTTCAATGAGTCACCCTATAGCCAAACTTGACTTTTTCATATTTTCTAAAAGAGCGGGTCTTCTTTTACATTATGCTGAAATTTGGTATCATAACACGGGCAGGAAAGTGTGTTTTTTTAAGCAGTTTATCTCGAACATTTTTGGTAGAATAGTGTGATTAAGTGTGTCTTTAGAATCCCTCATTTCTGAAAAAAAAAACCTTATCCACACTCTTCACTTTCAACTCTAATAACTTTTGAAAGGATAGTGCTACTGCTTTGTAAGTTGGCATCAATTATGGACAGAATGTGTTAATGTGGCATGCTTAATTTTAGTTTAATTTGTTAATCTCTTCAATGTTGTTACTCTGGTGGTTTACTTCCTGTTTTTTTTGCTTTTTTTTTTGGTCCCATTCATCGCACAGCCTGCACGGTTTGGTAAAGATTAAGCGCTTGAATAGACACTGTACTTCAGAGCCTCTTTTCTCAGTTCACACTTTTCCTGAGTTTGTGCTTTCTTTCCAATATTTAGATAGGTTAGGAGAGTCCACTTGATTTGAGTTATACATCGTTTTAAAGCTTAAAGTCTGCTCTTTCAGAATATGGTCTTAACTAAAAATTCATATCTGGCGACTTTTTGTTTGTTTTGAGGTGCAGGGTCACATATATATATATATATGTATGTATATATATATATATATATATATATATATATATAAGGAAAGAGTCTCAAGTACGCCATGCATCCAACGATTACAATTTTTTTTTTTGTAATAAAAATTTTTGTAATCGTTGGATCCATGGCGTACTTGAGACTCTTTCTTCTAATAATTACAACATTCGAAGTCCAACACGTGGAAAATTCCAAGATGAACATATGAAGAGTTTGTTTGCAAAAACCGATAAGTCCATTTTTGAAGATTTAGAAGTACGGTCTCTGTCATAAAGTACAAAATAATACCTTTTAAATGATATATTGGTCACTACATATAAAGGTACATTTTTGAAGTTATGGTCAAAAGAAGCAAAAATTTTCTTATTGTTCTCTTTATTTTTCTTGACCTTTAATCGCAAATATCTCCATTTGGCAAATATGGACTTATCGGTTTTTGCAAACAAACTCTTCATATATATATATATATATATATATATATATATAAATTAGACCAAATTTTCGACGAAAAAAAAAAATCGTCTTTCTTCACAATTGTGGTATTGTCGATCTTGGGGGAGACGAATGTATCCGTCAAAAATTTGGTCTGAATAAATAGCACTGTTGAACTGAAATGCATTACCACCCTACTTCGTCATATATATATTACGTGTGGGCACTAAGTCCCCCTCTGAATTTAGAGTTGCTGCTTTTATGAAACCAGAAGAGCATTGAGTAAATACATCAGTAGTTACTCATACTTAGGGCTAGTGCCAAATAGAAACCAATTTTCACACGTTCATCTTCACAAAACATGTGTTCAATTTGTTATCAAACTTGGCAGGTAGAATATTGGTGAAATGGGTACCATCTACCCCCCCCCCCTCCAGGCCACAGGATGCCCAAAGGCACCTAAAATCTGATCTAGGTGCGGCCGCCTTGGGGCTGGGACCAAATCATTGGCGCCACTTTTGTTTTTTTGATCCTCTTTTTGAAAACACATGGTCAAATTTTCAACAAACTTTGTACTATAGGTGCTGCATTTATCGCTAGTGTCATGAATATATGAACATCATGCCTCCCTGGGCCCTGGAGGTCCCTAAAGGCTTCCAGATATGGCCCTAGAGGTCCCCAAAGTCTTCCAATTTCCTCTCTTCCAAGTAATAGTCTGTAAGAATGCGTGGAAGGTGGACTTGAGATACTCGGGTGAGGGCTGGACCCCTGGGTCTTTTATTCAGAAAGTGAGTGAGTGTCATGGTACCCTGATATGAAAGGAACATTCTCTAAACAAATGTCCAAACTCATGAAACTTTTGTAGGGTAGCTTATGGATATGAGCTACTCTTATTTTGAATAGATTTATGTATAAATATATGCAATTTTTTAGGGTAACATAGGTAATTATTCCTGATTGGAACGTATTGTACAACAATGATTTTCAACAGTAAAATTAAGACCACAGACACCATCACTGGGTACCTTTTACAGATAGAGATATAAGCCTGTAGAGGCATTATGGCGGCCATTTTGCATTTATTAAATGCAAATATATACAAAAAAAAAATGTATAAAGTGAAGCTTGAAAGTTATTACTTATATCATAATTGTATTCCCTGACCTAAAAAAAACATAGTTTAGACACCAGAATCTATTTTCTGCGGGTTTTATGTCCAGGGGTGGTATCCTGAGGTCGTAATTAAGTCTGTAATTAACTACGTGATTAAGTCGTGAAGTTAATAGGCCCTTATCGTGGGCAAAATCGGTATTCTGAGGACGTAATTAAGGTATGATTAAGTCCCCTGTAATTATCTTAGGTCCCTCCCATCTAATTGTTATTCCATCCAATCAGACGCGTTGTTAGAAGCCAAAATGATGATTAACACGCGCAAATATGCCCTCAATGCGCGCTCCTCCACACCCCCTGTAATTACAACCCAAGAGCTCCGTGCGCACACTCCGGTATTTGATTACAACCCCTCACCTACGCACGCGAGGATCTCAACCTCTTTGCTCACATAGAATTACAAAATTCCTCGAAGATCGGCTATATTTCTTCTTTTCTCTGAATTCTACGGATCCCACGATAACAACATTCAACCGCTCCTCGGTTACCGAAGACGGTAAGCATCGTTGTGGCAGAGAAAACACGATGTATTGCGTGATATCGGAGTAGTTAATGACACTCTTTGGTATCATTAAGTTTTCCATTAACTTTCATACTTAATTACACCCTCAGAATACCGATTCGTAATTAACTCTGTGATTAAGTCCTCTCAGAGGTGCACGCGCATTGATACGCGCAATCGCGTAGGTCCTTCCCGCCAAAATGCTTGTTGCTATGGTAGTTTATTTACCCCCTACTTAATCATGCTCTCAGAATACCAATTCGATAATTAAGTGGTAATCAGACACTTAATAAGCTCTCAAAATACGGCCCCAGATATATAGCGACTTATTCCTGAGTGTACTGCATTAATGGTATACGAAGATACGGGCTTGCACAGGCAATATGGCGGCCATTTTGCATGTAATTATTTGCAAATATATGCAAAAACTGTATAAAGTGATGCTTGGAAATTGCTACAGATAACATAATTGTATTCCTTGACCTAAAAACATAGGTTTAGACACCGGAATTTACTTACTGTGGGTTATATATCCCGAGATATAGGCATAAATATGTTGTATGGCCGCCATTTTGAATTTATGCAAATTAGACACTGATCCACCACTCGAAATTTAGGGAAATTTTAATATGTTATTTAAGTTGCTCTTCCAGGTCAAATGCAAGTGGAATCGTTTCTGTTGTAATTAGTTGTGGGTTAACCCACTTTTTGTCGTATTTTGACTGGACTATGATTCACAACCATAATCACCTCATATTTTGGTCCTTCAGCAAATTACAGCCAAGAAAACCGCCATTTCATCCATTATTATTGTTAACTGAAATTGGAACAGAAAATCATGCAAAATCGGATGAACATAGTTGTCAGTTTACGGTTGCCATGGCAACCAGCAATATCGGACATAGCTAAATTACATATCAAAATGTTTGCAATACGATTTTAGGAAAAGTCACCAAATTTCGTTGAAATCGGGTAAAGGGTGTAGGAGTGGCAAATGAAAATAAATATGGTGGGGGGGGGCACAATGTGCCCCCCCCCCCTCTTGGACTTTATAGGGTTACACAAGTGGGACTGTTTCAAGTCGATCAAACAAATTGCACCTTTTACACAATCAAAATGAAAAACAAAACAAAACAAAACGTTCTCTCCGTGGGATAGGGGACAGCCCCCTCGCACACCCTCCCCTCTCGCTCCATCCGCTCGCTCTTGCTTGGTCGCGTTCATGATATTTCGTCGTTCACACCACGAAGTGGCACTTTGGCGCGTGGTTCACGAAAACCGCGTTTCGAGAAAAACGCAATCAAAGTTTTACAAATTTTGAAATCGTCAACTCGAGTGGATTTCTGTAACTAAACATGATAAATTGTACATGAACGGAGAGAGGAGAACTTCTTCTTTGCATTCACATGCCAATTTCAAATAATAAAGGCGAAATATTGCGACCACGAGGCAGGCAACAATTGTGCCGGTTCGTGGAATAAATCATACGCGTAAACCGCGGTTCGATTGTTTCCACGAAGTGGCACATTGGGTCGCGCCCCATTGTATCCTGTGTATTCGCGAGTACAATACGAGGTTTTCTGAGATGCGATATTGAAATTGCTCTTACGATCGCTTTTGGGGGATACATATATGGTTTACTGATTAGAAAATCAAGAAGGATATTTCTCTCACCAACTTCTATGATTTTTTCAAATCGAGGAGATAATATATTAACACCATAAAGTTGCAAACATAATGTGTCACTTCGTGAACGAAATCATACGCCCAAATCGACGTTTCATTAATTCCACGAAGTGGCACATTGCACGCGCGCGCGACGTACCGTACGTGCGCCTTGTTCACAACAATGAGGTATTCGCGCGTGTTGCAATTTCCGAATTACTTTCAATCATTCGTGCAGCCTTTACAGTGAAAATTTAAACAGTTTCGCTATTTTATTATAAACCCCAAATGTCTTCTTGGCTATATATCACAAGAACAATTCCATGTAATAAAAACAAGCAGTGTTGCTGTTATGTTCAGGACTTTCTGTGTTTATGATGACAAGGGGTTGATTCCTAATCAAAATTATTCACCTCATCTGTACATTTACTCCAATGAATACTGATCTTTTTTCTTGCTTAATTCTATGTTTCACCATGCTCACAGTTATGTTCAACGTCTAATAACTTCACATGCAGACTTTATTTTACAGTTAAGTCTACTTTCTCTCCCTCTCTCTCCTGGAAGCAATCTCATGCCTACCTCATCCCCCATCAACTGCCCGTATCCCGTCTCTTTTTTATCATACTTATTATTCTAAAAGAATACTCACTACTTTCAATCGTCTATATAAAAAAAAAAAAACTAGCAAAACAAAAACAAATCCACGTGATAAAGGTTGAAGAAAGAATGTACGAAAGAAATGATAAAATCAATCCCCATAAATCATTGTCTTGTTAAGTGATGAAAACACTTCATATTTTATTTCGTTCTTCACTGACAAAGAAAAATGGTCAGTTGATAAAGCAATGACAATGATCTTTTACACCATTTCAGACTTGAAAAAGTGCTTACATTTCAAAAATGTAATCGAAATTAAGTATTAAAAAATTGACAGTACATTTCAAAACTACATTGTCAGCTTATTGTTATAACATAATTATATTCTGAAGGTATTTGAAAGAATAGGCCTAGATAATTATATTTCTATACACACGTTATAGGATAGGCTAGCTGCGGAAAGGGTTACAAATAACACTGAAGAAGTTTCTTTTTTTTTTCTGCCAGATAAGACGAAGAAACTTAATAATTCTGTGGAACACGTACCTGCGTCCCCTTAATTAACACCAACGTCCATTACCCTGCATATCAGCACTTTAAAACGCATCAGCGATCACTAATTCTACGTTTAATTAGATCATTGACTTTCAGCACAGTGTATTACGGCTCAGGAGGTGAAATAATTAAATGAATAGATCAACTTTTTTTTCTGAATGTCCAATATATGGGGTATATGTTGTACCGCCAAATCAAGATGCGTGCTGAAATTAACAAAAGCGTGTAATTTACAACCCTCCCATACACTACTGGAAGTAGAAGGGAACATCTATTTATTGTTCTTTGTTGTTGTTAAATTCTCAATTTGTCATTTTTACTCTACTTGTAACGCCTGCAAACATCTATGCTGTGTTTGTATCAAAGATGTATTAGGATAATTTTCTTATAACGTTACAGGTTATGTACACTGTCATTCTTGCTATAAAAAAACAATATGATAAATTGCCTTGGTTCGTAGATTTTGAATATTTTTTAATTGAGTCTAGTAGAATACAGTACATGAGGTGCTTTTTTCCATTATTGATTGTCATGATATTCAAGTTCTGCTTGAAACTAACAAACATGCTAATCACAACGGTATTGCAATAAACATGTTTCAAATTACAGAAAATTGATATTGATATGATACATCCATAAATGGTATTAGTCATGGCATTTAAAAAAAAAAGATACATCAAATGCAAGATGCTGCACTAGTATATTTACACGCAAGAAATTTTTTCATAATGATAGATGATTAATGAGACATTAATGTTGTATCACATCTAAACCCATTCAGTTGTGATTATGATACATTTCTCACAAAAGTGAAACTTGAAAAGGCCACTCGAGTGTATATGCCAATGTAGCGAAGTACCCATATGGATATTATCATTAAGCAAACTGATTTGAATTATGGAGTGAACAGTAATGTGTTGTGCATTCTATATTACATTTTGAGCCTGCCGGCATCACAAAACCAACAAAAAGTCGCCAGACATTGATTTTCAGTTGAGGGCAGATTCTTATAGAGCAGACTCTGAGCTTTAAAATGATGAGTAACTAAATTCAAATGGACTCCCCTAACCTATCTAAATACTAGAAAGCACACACTCTGAAAAAATGAGATTGAACTGACAAAAGAGGCTATGAAGAACAGGGTCTATTTAAGCACTTAATCTTCACCAAGTCGTGCTAGCTGTGCAATAAAAGGGACAAGACACACCGGAACAACAACCACCGTAACAACAATAAAGGAATTATCAGATTGAACTGAAATTGAGCATGTTCTATTAACACATTCTGCCCTCGATTATTGCCAACTTTCAAAGCAGTACAATTATCCTTTCAAAAGTTATTAAATTTGAAAGTAAATAGTGAGTAAAGGATTTCAAGAAATGAAAAGAGGACTATAAGACATACCTGATCATTCTGTTCTCCCCCAAAAATGGGTTGTAGAAAACTGCTGAAAACACACTCTCTCATTCATGTTATGATCCCAAACTAAAGAATAATATAGAAGGATAGCTCTTTCAGAAAATATGAAAAACTCAGGACTGACTCGGTTGACCCATTTTAACTTTTTGAGTCCTCACGTAAAATCAAGGGGTGCGACTTTTAGTTTGTTTTGTGATGCACGGTCCATTTACAGTGGTGAAAAATAGTACATTTGTATCACCAAATTTTGTTTGATTCATAGTTCTTCGAATATTTTCAATTAAATAAAAAAAAAAACCACATTGCTCTAGGCAGGTGCTTTCGTTTGCTAAACATGTCTTTTATCATCAATCTTACGACAATAGGATAACTGAACCTAAAGATCATTTGAAATAATTACATGGACACATGAGTTAAAGTAAGGCCTGACATCACTGTCAACCATTGGTGGTAAAGATGTTAGGAAGGGGTGTTTATGCTTGAGATTCTTGAGGAAAAAAAGAAGAAAAACATTGCAACGATTGGCATGTATAATTTCTCCACTAGTTGCTGAAGTACACTTTCGTTACACAGTACTGGCGGTGAAACATTGTCCTCTGAATCCGAACCGCTTTCTGTAGAGGTGGGATTCTGGAGATGGAAGTACCCTGCACTGTTGGTATCTGGATTAATTAGATTGCAGAAACACAGACATGTAAATTATTACATGAATAATGTATCTTGGTGACCTTGTAAATCTTAACACATCCAGGGCCTTTTCTATCAAGAAAATATATAAACGCAATTTCAAAAATTATTCTGGATAGCTCTGTTACTTTTCAAATTGGTAAATGCATTGTCAGAATAATTGCAAAGAATATATATATTCAACGATGAAGTAGCACAAGACTGTGAAGATGTTTCCCTGAAAACCTGAATGCATAATTCTCTAGAAATTAGGAATCTATCTTTTTTTTTCCGGCAAACAGCCCTGTGATTTTTTTTTTTTTCATTTTTAAATGGGTGTCTAGAATTTTCTTTCATCGTGCTATATGGTCTATCTACATCTTGATAAGGTCAAGTGAGGGTGTAGGCCTAAATAATCACATTATGTTTCGCTCCCTCGCAAATTTGTTTCATGTCTATGTAAATTACTAGACTGTGATCCGTTTCATGAAAGCCTCAGGAGAGACTTTTCGCTCATAAGACACATCTATGAGAGATTTAAATATGCGATGACTCCATAAAACGGACCCGTCTGAGCCCTTGTTAATATCATTCCTAGTATTAGAGGTTCTACTGAACTTCTAACTGTTACAGATCATCTAGGTCTAGAAACTAGACTTTTCTACAGGCACGAACATCATACACATTGACTTCTACGCAACTGACAAGCAAATAAAAAGGCGGAAGGTCTAAATAGGCAGACGTTTCTCCAGAAAAATAAAAAGGGTAATGCTGGCAAAGCGTGAATCTAATTTATGTTTTCTTGGGGGGGGGGGTGTTGATAACTCATAGCATACACGGATCACAGTACGTGGGCCTAGGTTAACTTGAAAGTTGCGTTCTACAGTATGAACATCAGACCCTTGTCTTGAACGTCTCTAATGTTACATTATAGCGTTGTAATGTCAAGTCAAAATAAAAGTATGTCAAAATAATTTAGACCCCTAAAACCCAGGATAGCCAAAAGTACGACAAAATAAACACTATTTTCACAGATGACTAAAATCTACCCTGAGTTCTTACCTTCTTAAAAGCATGGTTCTTAGTCTTTCCGACTGGATATTGACGTGATATCGTAGCTTCGCTGCAATCGCAAGTGGTCCGCGTACGGTGCGCATGCGCGTAGCACGTCTTAACACAGGGCGTCTATGTACTGTGCCACTTCGTGAACTAAGCAACACACAGAGCAATTAATTCCACGAAGCGGCACATTCGTTAGTGCCACCTTTGTGAAATTACTGATCTGCGTTTTTGTGCATTGTGCCACTTGTAGAAATACTTGTTTTTGCATAAATAAGCATAATTCTGACCTGAGATTCTGTGAAATGATAGAGAATAACAAATACATAACAAAAATGAAGAAAACAGAAAATTGATTTTCTACGCGATTTTGGCCAAAGTGCCACTTCGTGGTGTGAACGACGATTTAGTGTAAACATCAAATCAGGAAGTTTGTATGGATGATACTGTTCTATAGGCAAGTTGTTCAATAATAATCTTCATCAATATATACAGCTACATGTACCTCAAAAGGGTGTGAATATTTCAAGTCGATAAAACAAGTAAAACCATGCATCAAATTGCACCATTTACAACATCAAAATGCAAAAAGTTCTTAAAGTGGGAGGGGGACAACCCCTTGCCACCACCCCCCCCCCCCCCGCTTTCTCGCTCCGTTCGCTCGGGCTCGGTCGCTTCGCTCCCTCGCATACTTACAGCAGTACTACCCCCCCCCCCGAAAGAAAACAACGAACAAAAAAACACACAACAACAACAAAATGAAATCTTAGCTACGCTGGTGCCCTTTTCCCGCTTGGTTTCCCTAGAAAAAGAATCCTAAAAGTCTGGGTGTTGAGAGCTTCCTGAATTCCAAATATCTGTTCAAAAAACATGCGTTAGATTTAGTTTTAAAACGCACCCCCTTGAAAAAAGCTGGTGACGCCCCTTTATTTCAACATGACTTGGCAGAGGGATATCAATACCTAGAATCGAAATGGAATTAATATCCATGATTCAATGATATACAACTCTTTGCAACTTCTCATTTTATGTTCCCCCACCTGATTTTAGGAAAATTTATGTATCAACTTAGGGAAAGAGAACAAAAAACTGACATGTTATAATTTCCCTATTGCTCTCATAAATCGCATGCTTTCCTACGATTTCAACTGGAGGTATTGCATTCAGTCTATTGGTCACACATTTTACTAACTCTGATGTGTCCACCATCAGCATGACTTTCCCTGTCTCTATTCTTTACAAATGGGCCATCATCGAAAGCATTACTGTTTTAGCATCTTCAAAAACCACAAGACCTTGTACAAATGCCACTTCATTGCCTGTAACTTGCATACAATAATTTCTTCTGGTAATGTGCCGAGAATATTCAGCCATGTTCAATAGTATCGATACACTGCAAAAAGTACCCTGTTATTAAATAGTAAACACCGAGCTGGTGTAAAATTTTCGGTGCTCATTAATGGTGTTAAGTTAACACCTCCGGGTGTCATTTCCAAATATAAAACTGTTTTTTTTTTTGAAGAGTTTCTGAGTAACTGCATGTCTTATTGATTTTTAGTTTAAACAAAACGATCAAGAATTTTTACATCATAAAACTAGATTTTTGAAAAACTGTGAAAATAAATTTACACCACAGTAACACCAGCTGGCGTGGTCCTTTATTGAAGCTCGACGGGTATCAAACCATTGATATTAACACCAACAAATGTCAAATCAACACCATGTGGTGTCATTTTTGAATTAACACCAGTACAGTGTGAAATTAACACCACGAAGTGTCAGGTGAACACTTTTCAACACCATCGCAGTGCATTTTCTACACCTGTGGGTGTGGTCCTCTCTTGAAGTTTGATCGGTGTTTGATTTAACACCCGTGGTGTTAAATCTAACACCGATGTTTTTTACAGTGTACATACCTTGTTTACAACTACTTTCTTGTACACTTTAAGAAAAGGCAGAAAAATGTCACGGGATATTCTTGTGTGTTTGTGTGTGTGTGTGTGTGTGTGTGTGTGTGTGTGTGTTTTTTTTCTGGACATGCTACGGACCGAGTCAAGCGACTGTTCATGGAAGTGCGCCCTCTTAAGGCGACGCCATAACTGGGGGCCAAACAGGCCGGGTCGGCAAGCGCCGTGGGTGCGTGGCAAGGGTGCCAGCGGCAGCCAGTGCTTTTACCACCGGCGCCAGCCGGCCAGCTAGCTATCTCTGGCGCTGGCAGCGATCGACGCATCTGGATTTGTGACAACTACAGTCTATATATATATATATATATATATATATATATATATTTTTTTTTTTTTTTTTGGCTAGCTAATTAAGAATAAATGAAATCAAACAACTTATACCGACTATGAGCGAATGGGTAGATGACATACGGCTGTAGCCAAAAATTGAATTTCAAGGTAAATATCGGTATAGACCGGGGGCCCAGAGCATTTATTCAGCTGAAAAGGGTCACACTTTTTGATGGTCTCATCATGTAAGGATGTGGCCAAGGGTCAATAAAATGAATTGCTGGCAAGTCACATCCTGTACCGTAAGCCTAGGGACCACAAAAAGGGACCCCGAAAAATGGATTTATTCAGCCGAAGGGGGTCACGGACAAAAGTTGGTGGATATTGTTCCTTTGGGTGTACTTATCATGAAAACAGCAATGCCAGCTATTTTATCCTGTACGGGGCCCCAGACAGTAGCCCCAAAGGGCCTCAGAAATATGGTGTTATTCAGCTGAAAAGGGTCACGGCTAATTTCTTTTGCAATGGAAGTAGTTCCCATCAGAGATATCCAAAACACCAATGCCAGCTATTTTATCCTGTACGGGGCCCTAGACAGTAGCCCCAAAGGGCCCCACCCCCCATAGGCCTACGTATAAACACACACAAACATTGATTTTATTCAATTAAAAAGAGTCAGGGCTAATTTCTTTTGCAATGGAAGGAGTACCAATCAGAGATATCCAAAACACCAAAGCCAGCTATTTTATCCTGCACGGGGCCCCAGACAGTAGCCCCGAAGTGCCCCACCCCCTATAAGCCCTACGTACAAACACACACACACATTGACTTTATTCAGCTGATAAGAGTAACGGCTAATTTCCTTTGCAATGGAAGTAGTACCCATCAGAGACATACAAAACACCAAAGCCAGTTATTTTGTCCTGTACGGGGCCCTAGACAGTAGCCCCAAAGTGCCCCCCCCCCCCCCCAACACACATACTCACACAATAGTTTCATTCACCTGAAAAAGGGTCACGGCTAATTTCTTTTGCAATGGAATTAGTACCCATCAGAGAAATCCAAAATACCAAAGCCAGTTATTTTATCCTGCATGGGGCCCCAGACAGTAGCCCCAATTGCCCCCTTACCCCCCCCCCCCCACACACACACACATTGATTTTATTCAGCTGAAAAGGGTCACGGCTACTTGCTTTTGCAATCGGAAGTAGTACTCATCAGAGATATCCAAAGCACTAAAGCCAGTTATTTCATCCTGTACGGGGCCCCAGACAGTAGCCCCAAAGTGCCCCCTACACACACACACACACACACACAAACACACGCACACACACACACACACACACACACACACACACATATATTGGTTTCATTCAGCCGAAAAGGGTCACGGCTAATTTCTTTTGCAATGGAAGTAGTATCCATCAGATATCAAAATACCAAAGTCAGATATCTTATCCTGCACAGGGTCTCGTACAGTAGCTCCAAAGTGTTTTGCTTTATTCTCTTTATTGTTTGCATCTCTTCTTCTTAAATATGCGCTCCTTCGTCTTCATTTTCGCGACAACGACAACGCGTCCTCCTCATCATCATCAGTTTTGCTGTTCTGGCAAACATTTTCCAGCGTATCGGCTACGTTCGATTTTAGAGCGGCGAGAGCAGAAGACGTGCATAATTGAGTCTGGGAAAGCGTAGGAACAGCGTAGCTAAAGCGGCCAACAGCGTTATCGAAGCAGGAATGAAGCGTCGTAGGAACAGGCCTTGATTTTATACGAGGGTAGAGAACTCAGTGAGAGCGTCGTTAAAGGGGGAAGGTCGTGCTTTGATCAAGAAAGCGGCGCAGCAGCGGGACCATGTCGTCGGTGTCTAGTTTAGACTATTCCCGTTCTTGTGCCGCTGTTACTACGGTCAGAAAAACCTGGAATTGTTACGCTCATCCCGCGGTATTTACACTGTCACTGCTCTCTCCCCGTTTGAGCTACGATTCAAAATAGGTCAATCTTGATGGGGAGATGAGGAAGAAATTTTGAACCAGTTCAAAATTTCTTCCCGATCTGTAAAATTGCCAGATCCAACCCCATCACCCAAACGCTGCTGCTACGATGCTCCCGGTCCCCGTACACTTTTGCCGCTCTCTCCTGATCTGACAGATTGAATAGATCGGGATGCAGATCTTGATAGTGGAATTACATGTGGGGACACTTTAGGAACACTCCGTGGGGCCCCGTATAGCTATATAACTGGTTTCGGTGTTTTTGATACCTCCTTGAGAACTACTTCCATTGCAAAAGAAATTATAGCAATGATTCTTTTCACTTAGAATAAAATAATACCGGAGCACTTTCCAGCTACTGGCTGGGGGCCCCTTAACTGGATGGGTTTGTGTTTTGCGTATCTCAGCTGTTAAGTCCACTGCCAAGGAAAATAGGCATACATGACTGTTTTCACCTAAAAACAATTAATTCATATGGGGTGGGAATACCTTGGGGCTATACCTGTCAAGGGCCCTGCATCCGGGCCAATATCGCACCTTTTTTAATCGAATTCTTTAATGTTGAATTAAATTTAGCAAAAATTTCGCCTAGATGACATGATAGTTCAATGTCATATTAATCTCTTCATTCAAATTTATTCTGAAACATTCACATTACCTCTAACCTTATTCTAAATAACACTTTTTCAACTGAAATCCATATATAAGACAAGTACCATTCCACTATCCGTTCATTCATAAATTCATAATGATATAGTCACGTGATTACATGCCGCGCTCGTTCATTCAAATTGATTTCTGGCCATCCAATTTAACATGTTCTGCAGTCAATTAAACAGATATGTTCATGCTTGGCCTCTTTCCTTATTTTCTTTCGTCGTAGTTATTGTTTTGTAAGCATCATAGCATTTCATGTTTTCGTATTCGTTTAAGAGACTTTGACACCATTTTTTTAACGTGCTTTTTGAATCCAAAGAAGTAAGAAGCCACAAATTATCTGGCCGTTACGAGCGCTTTATTACGAGCGGTCGGCCAGTTACAAGAAGTCAAGGTTATGATCCTCAAATGTTTTTTTTTTTTTTTTTATAATTCTTTCTATGTTTTCTAGAGATATACGTCTGTATATATTGTGCTGTCATGACTATAAAAAATGAAGTTAAGCTGCATTGCTGGTACACGTATAGGCAACGGCGTAAATCCATACTGAGGAGTGGGGGGGATGATCACCATCACCACGATTACAAGCCCATAACCGGACCGGCGCAGCCTTTTTTTTTGGGGGGGGGGGGGGTGGGGGGGGGAGAAGCTTGTTGCCCCCCTCCCCCCCCCCCCACACACACACACTTTACAGGGATCGGATGCCCCACTCTTTTGCATGAAATATAAAGTGGGAGAAAAGTGGCAGCAACAACATAAAGACTTTTTGTTCTTGTTGCTTTTTTGTTTTTTTTTTTTTTTGCTTGTCAGACGACTTTCGGCGGAAAATCAGACCTTAAAAGTATGAAAACATTTTTTTTTTTTTTTTGGGGGGGGGGAAATATCTGTGAGAGGGAGCGGAACGACCGAACGGGGGAAGGGTGTGTATGGGGGGGGGGGGTATCCCTCTCCCACACGAGGAAGATTTTGCATTTTCAGACCTGAAATTCAGCGATCTGGTGCTCACTTGTGGTGAAAATTTTGTTTTCTTTTCTTTAAAAAAACAATATGAAAATGAAATATTCATAATATATTATTGAATGACAAAATCATGGTATTTCAGCTCTTGCTGTGCGACATCACTGTGAAGGCCTACTAAATAATGGGGCCTATCATCGGCGTAGACAGGATTTGATCTTAGGAGGAGCGGTTATGTGAGGGAACGAATCAAGCGAGGGGGGAGGGTATGGTAGGGGGGTTTCCCCCTCCTACGGTGAAATCTCTTTGCGTTGAAAATTTTGACATTTTTCAGTCCAAAAACTGCCGTTTGTAGCTATATTCTTCGCTTTGGAAATTAAGGGGGGCACACCAGGCGCAACTGCTGTCAATCACTGGCAGCAACATCAGGAGAATGGCATAGCGATTAAATGCGAGCGAGCGGAGCGAGCGAGCATGAAAATTTTAACATTTTACAGTCTAAAAACTGCCGTTTGTAGCTATACTTTTTCGCTTTGGAAATTAAGGGGGGCCGCATCAGGCGCAACTATGCTGGCAATTACTGGCAGCAACATCAGGAGAATGGCATAGCAGTTAAATGCGAGCGAGCGGGGCGAGCGAGCTTGAAAATTTTGACATTTTACAGTCCAAAGACTGCCGTTTGTGGCTGTATTTTTTCGCTTTGGAAATTATGGGGGCACACCGGGCGCAACTGCCGGCAATCGGGCAGGAACATCAGAATGGCATAACGACTAAATGCGAGCGAGCGAAGCGAGTGAGCTTGAAAATTTTGATATTTTACAGTCCCACATGTCCTTTGTGGCTGTACTAGTATTTTTTCGCTTTGGAAATTAAGGGGGGGGCGCACCGGGCGAAAACTGCTGGCAATTACTGGCAGCAACATCAGGAGGATGGCATAATGATTAAATGCGAGCGAGAGAAGCGAATGAGCTTGAAAATTTTGACATTTTCCAGTCCCAAAAACTGTCGTTTGTGGCTGTATTTTTTCGCTTTGGAAATTAAGGGGGCGCACCGGGCAAAAAACTGTTGGCAATTACTGGCAGCAACATCAGGAGAATGGCATAATGATTAAATGCGAGCGAGCGAAGCGAGCGAGCTTCAAAATTTTGACATTTGACAGTCCAAGAACTGCCGTTTGTAGCTATATTTTCGCTTTGGAAATTAAGGGGGCGCAACGGGCGAAAACTGCTGGCAATTACTGGCAGCAACATCAGGAGAATGGAATAATAATTAAATGCGAGCGAGCGAAGCGAGCGAACTTCAAAGATTTGACATTTTACAGTCCCCAAACTGCCGTTTGTAGCTATATTTTTCGCTTTGGAATTAAGGGGGGCGCACCTGCTCACAATCACTGGCAGCAACATCAGGAGAATGGCATAGCGATTAAATGCGAGCGAGCGGAGCGAGCGAGCTTGAAAATTTTGACATTAACCACAGTCTAAAAACTGCCGTTTGTAGCTATACTTTTTCGCTTTGGAAATTTAGGGGGCACACCGAGTGCAACTGCCGGCAATTACTGGCAGCAACATCAGGAGAATGGCATAGCGGTTAAATGCGAGCGAGCGGAGCGAGCGAGCTTGAAAATTTTGACATTTTACAGTCCAAAGACTGCCGTTTGTGGCTGTATTTTTTCGCTTTGGAAATTAAGGGGCACACCGGGCGCAACTGCCGGCAATTACTGGCAGCAACATCAGGAGAATGGCATACTGATTAAATGCTAGCGAGCGAAGCGAGTGAGCTTGAAAATTTTGACATTTTCCAGTCCTAAAAACTGTCGTTTGTAGCTATATTTTCGCTTTGGAAATTAAGGGGGGGGGGCGCACCGGGTGCACCTGCTGTCAATCACTGGCAGCAACATCAGGAGAATGGCATAGCGGTTAAATGCGAGCGAGCGGAGCGAGCGAGCTTTAAAATTTTGAAATTTTACACTCCAAAAACTGCCGTTTGTAGCTATATTTTTCACTTTTGTTTGTCCCACTTTTATTTGAGAACCATCCCCCCCCCCCCCATCGACGCCTCTATACATATTAGGTTGCTTTTGTTAAGTGAAAGATCTGCTGCACACTCTTTGATAAATTAGGGAATATACGTCTATGTCAAAAGTGTACAAAGTTTATCCCTTATCCTGTATAGCGGACCTTTTGCATGTTCATGATTGCAATACAACGATCTGGTGCATAGTTCTGGCGATATTTGGACAATTTTCCATTAAGAAAGTTCGAGATTTGTCCTCATCTCGGGAATTGCTTGGGGGATAAATGATTTGTCTGTCTAAACACTTCCTTTGGGGCGGGGCAAATGCCCCTTTGCCCCCCATAGATTCGACGTCCCTGATCTTCCCTTGGTATGCCCATAGATGTATCCTGACTGAGTCATCAGTCACTGTCGTTTCTCAGGAATGATTCAGGAAATGGAGGGGATTCAATTATGGCGATAAAGTTGTTGTTATTGTTTCATTGCAACTGATTGACAAATTGCCCTACATCGACGTAAATAAGCACTGAATTGATCAGTGTTTTAGTAGTAGCCATGATAAAAAATCATGGGCGTACATACTCGAGCAGGATTCGAACCTACGACCTCCTGATCACCGGACAGGCGTCATCTCCACTAGACCACCGAGCTTTCGCCCGACAGCAAGTGTTGGTTCTAATCCTTATAGCATGCAGCGGGTACTGCTTTGTTATTCAAATTCATGAAATTCTTCCGTCGAGATGTTTTTCATTGCAACTGATTGACAAATTGCCCTACATCGACGTAAATAAGCACTGAATTGATCAGTGTTTTAGTATTAGCCATGATAAAAAATCATGGGCGTACATACTCGAGCAGGATTCGAACCTACGACCTCCTGATCACCGGTGATCTTTTCAACTGAATAAAATCAATGTTTGTGTGTGTTTGTACGTAGGCCTATGGGGGTGGGGCCCTTTGGGGCTACTGTCAAGGGCCCCGTACAGGATAAAATAGCTGGCATTGGTGTTTTGGATATCTCTGATGGGAACTACTTCCATTGCAAAAGAAATTAGCCGTGACCCTTTTCAGCTGAATAACACCATATTTCTGGGGCCCTTTGGGGCTACTGTCTGGGGCCCCGTGCAGGATAAAATAGCTGGCATTGCTGTTTTCATGATAAGTACACCCAAAGGAACAATATCCACCAACTTTTGTCCGTGACCCCCTTCGGCTGAATAAATCCATTTTTCGGGGTCCCTTTTTGTGGTCCCTAGGCTTACGGTACAGGATGTGACTTGCCAGCAATGCATTTTATTGACCCTTGGACACATCCCTATATGATGAGACCATTAACCCGTTTAGGACGTGTCCCGAGTATACTCGGGCTGACGTTTTCCAGGCTGTGGACTGGTCCCGAGTATACTCGGGCTGAGAGAGTGAAATGAACACGCATTTTTCAACTTAGAATTTCACCAACAATACGATGCCTATGTTGAAAATGATTTATATTTTGTGGGACTACATACATCAAAGTTGCCATCTGTGAACATTTTGTGATGATTGGTCATATCTTATGTCTATAAACAAGCAAAATATTGACAAACATGAGTGCAATTTTCACGACATTCAGACCTTCGCAACGGTCGGGAAACTGACCAATGACGAGCGACCAGCCGCACGCTCTGGCGATCTCATTTGCATCGGTATGCAAATTGTCACACTCAATAGTGAAAAGCGTGCGTGCGGCGGTCAAGACCGTTGCGTGCACGCACCTACCTTATTAGCACACATTTACATGATAAAGTATTGTAGCATACTACTTCGTGTTATATCAGGAATGCAATGTCGTACTTATGGATCTTCTATGAAAGCCACCTCGGCATGATAACCTGCTTACCATTATTGGCATGAAATGTTGGCCTTCTTCTTCCGCTGCCGAGTCCTTGGATTTGCCAAAACTCGGCGAATTGAATAAATTCAAAAGTAAATCTTTTTCGTGTCCCTGCATGCATGTGATGTGTGTGAATGTTTTTGTGTCTGTTTGTTATCATGACAGCGATGTTACTTGTAGTTGTTTGAAGAGTTTTACCGTCATGAATAATATTCTGATTATGTTATAAAATCGTAAAAAAAAAGAAAGAAACCACTTGGCCAAGAACAAACCGAGTAGGGGATGTACTGCATACAAACAACGCAGTCGATTGTGCTACTTCATCGAAGTCGTAAATTCATATAAATTGAATAGACCAGGTGGCCAGAGTATCAGGTTACATTGTACCTCCTTGAATAGACAGGATGTTGATACAAAAACATTCCTAAGACGCACTCGTAGACGCCATGTGAAAAGTCAGGGATTATGAGCATAATAGAGAAGTTCAAAGGCCGATTACAGACAGCCTCTTTTTTTCTGCACCGGTCCATAGAATGCATTATAGTGATGTGCCATGTGCTTCGTATGTATTACGTAACCACTTATACGGACCCCAATGATTTTATGGTTGTTGGGAAGCGAATGTGCAAGTTCTCATGTGGTTGTAACCAACATATATGTATAGAATTTAAACTTCGACAACGAAATACGCTGCAATAAAGCGAGTAAACAAGACATATGGCTTTTTTTTTTTCTCTCATACGCTTAGCATTCGTCAAAAAATTGTAGATATAATTATGATGTTCGGTATTTGATGTTTGCAGCATTTCAAAGAAGTAGTCAAAATAAAATAATATCCCAAATTATTTCGATGATACCGACGATGGTGATGTCGACTGTTTAGTCTTTTTTGTTCTAGTTCTGTATGAATTCCTCATAATATGCTAATATTCGGCTATAGTCGCTCTGTCAATTACTTGTACATTTAGAAGTCTGAGGTGTTTTCAGTCCACTTCTTTCGTAAGTTCACGAGTCATTTTTTTTCGATCATTGAGTTCAATCCATTTATAATCAGTCAAATATGACAACTTATACCGAAAAAAACCCGACTTTTCTTTTTTTTTTTCTTTGTAGAAAGCGCTCCAAATTTGCGAAGTGGTGATTCAATTTTGCGAGAGACGGAGATGTGATAACCACATCGCTTCAATTGAACACTTTGTTTAGGAGCAAGGTATTTCGGGCAATAAAAACATGAAATTAATGTTCTTATCTTATCTCATGTTTATCGATGTAATCAAATTTTTTGAATGTTGCTATTGAAGTAATTAATGCACTTATCGTGCCTGTGTATTTTTTATGTCTACGTATATGTCTTCATTTAGGTATGCCTACATTCATTCATTCCATTAGACTTCGTGAAATCGCATTGAAGCATTTTCATATTCATAAACGATTGCAGCAAATGCTCGTTTCCTTTATACATTATGCTTATTGAATGAGATTGTTAGTACTTCATTTTTGTTTTTGTCTTTTATCGGGGGATGACTGGTAGACACAATAAAAAAATATTGATTTACACTCATGACGTAAGAGAAGATCATTTCAGCAAAATTAGCCGTCTGTTATGAGATATCAAAGAATGCCGGGAGAAATGTTGTTTATTTCAACAAAAATATCGTCTTTTCCTTATTTTCTGAAGTGATGTAATAATTGTAGGTCTTCAAGCCTGTGTGGCTTGTACTTGCCATACTCCCATGATTATGTCGGCTTCTTCTACAGCTGCCGGATGGCCAACCTTTTTTGTTGCTAAATTGAATGAATTTCTCCGTCGAACTCGGGAATGCTCACCTGCGACCCTGTTAGAAAAGACGCTCTCTCATATTGAGACGAATTGGAATTCTCAATGGACATTCTAATTTGAATTGTGTTAAGGCTACGTAATTTGAAGTGATAGGATATAGTGAAAGGAAACTGAGATTGAATGAACATCTTCATTGCGCGATCTTTTTTTTTTTTAGGCGATTTTGAATTACCTAACTGTGAAATTAGAAGACAAACGTACACACACACACACACACACACACACACACAAATGACTGCAAAATCTTTGCATAATGTTGAACCATTTTATACACTCGAATATGCCGTTTTGCTCTTCCTTCGTAATAGTTACATTTGCCTCGACTAGTGCTGCTTCGATTTATCTCATTGCATCTCATTACTTTCCTTTCCAGCTATCCACTTCTTCATTCCCATCATCTACAATTAATCGTTTAGATTGAATATCCCCATTGATGGTGGCGATCACCTTTCCAAGATACTTTGCCCGTATTATTATATGTGACCCTGCACCTCAAAACAAACAAAAAGTCGCCAGACGTGAATTTTTAGTTAAGACCATATTCTGAAAGAGCAGACTTTAAGCTTTAAAATGATGTATAACTCAAATCAAATGGACTCTCCTAACCTATCTAAATATTGGAAAGAAAGCACAAACTCAGGAAAAGTGTGAACTGAGAAAAAAGGCTCTGAAGTACAGTGTCTATTCAAG
>NW_027307702.1:0-71149 GCF_964275005.1 Diadema setosum | reverse complement strand
CAATTTCAAAATGTCATGCCTGATTATGTATTCATATGAGTATTTCTCAGAATGACAATGATGAATTTCTTTAATTTTTCATGTGTGTACACAAAGGATATTCGTCTCTACATCAGCCAATTATCTAAGAAATTGAACCTTGTCATTTTCCGTAATATTTTTATAGTAACGACTTCTACCACATTCATCTTCGTGCTCCATAGGTTTAACACGGAAAGCATCGTAATGCATGATGGGACATAAGGTCATGAATAATGCATTTTGGTCAAAGTAGGCCATATTGTGCTATCACAAAAATAGCAGTATATCAATATTTGTCTTCACTGTTAATGGGAACACCACCCTTCGTCCAAGGCCCCCTCCCCCCCCCCCCCCGGTTTTGCCGAAAGGGTGCGTTGGGAGCGCTGGGTCGCGTCGCGTTGACTGGAACCCCACCCTTCGTCCAAAGCCCCCCGGTTTTGCCGAAAGGGTGCGTTGGTACTTTTTCTCATGTAATATTAAAAGACGAGTTTTGAATTTATATTTAACCTTCAAACAACCATTTCAAAGAGGCTATCGTCCGGATCGGTTTACACTCTATTACCACTTGGTCTACAGCCAGTTGGTGTAATAGACTGTTTGATATTAGTTGGTCTAATAACCAGTTGGTCTAGTCATCATTTCGCCCAATTACTGTTTGGTCTAATTGTTATATGGTTTAATTACTATTTGGTCTACAGTCAATTCGTCTAATAATAGCCATTTGGTCTATTTTTGGTCTAACATCAACTTATATCATCAAATACGTATTTGGTCTATTTTGAGTTGGTCTAATTCCATTTCGTCTAATCATCAAATGGTCTAAAATAAAACCAAATTTGTCCAATATAAATTTGGTGTACACATCATTAATTTTGGTCCATTGCCCAGTTGGTCTAGCCTCTGTCTATCATCATTTAGTCCACACCCATTTAGTCCAATAACCATTGATCTTATTGTCATTTGGTCTAATAGCCAGCCTCCTGGTCTAATCAGGTACCATTTGGTCCAATCATCGTTTCGTCTATATGACCAACTGGGCTATTTTTTTTTTTTTTTGGGGGGGGGGGGCCTTTTTTATTGATGTGTGCACCAAATTTATATTGGACAAATTTGGTTTCATTTTAGACCATTTGATGATTAGACGAAATGGAATTAGACCAACTCATAATAGACCAAAAATAGACCAAATGGCTATTATTAAACGAATGGACTGTAGACCAAATAGTAATTAAACCAAATAACAATTAGACCAAACAGTAATTGGACGAAATGATGACTAGACTAACTGGTTATTAGACCAACTGATATTAAGCAGTCTATCAGACCAACTGGCTGTAGACCAAGTGGTAATAGAGTGTAAACCGATCCGGACGATAGCCTCTTTGAAATGGTTGTTTGAAGGTTAAATATAAATTCAAAACTCGTCTTTTAATATTACACGAGAAAAAGTACCAACGCACCCTTTCAGCAAAACCGGGGGGGGGGGGGCTTTGGACGAAGGGTGGGGTTCCAGTCGACGCGACGCGCCACCACCCAACCCACCCTTTCGGCACAAGCCGTATTAACACGTACTGTACACGAGCTCTTTAGTGCGTATAATATCATGTAACTCCATAATGTATCATCATCCACACAAACATTAAGATAAAACAAGGAAGAGAGAGAGAGAGAGAGAAAATGAACGCAAAAGAAAGGAAAGGCGGAATTCAAAACGGAAATAAAAGCGGTAAACACAGCTTTTGTTTCATTTGTCAACATCTAAACATTGTTGAAGAGGTGTGTTGAATAGCTCAAACACCTCCCTTTTGCCCAAGGGAGGTGTTTGAACACCTCAAACACCCCCATTTTGGCAAAAGGGGTGTTTGAACACCCAAAACACCCCCTCAGTACGCCCTTGTTTGTGTGTACTGCGTATCTGCGTGTTTCGACAGGTTATTTGGATAAAAAGCGAGGGGTGAGGAAATTTTGGCGCAGGCGGTGAGAAGGGATAATGGGATTAAAGGAATTCAGTTTGATAATTTTGAGGTTCGGCAAGTGTTTTATGCTGAAAACATGACTTCATTTGTTAGATATAGGTCATCAATTATTAGAATACAGGACATTTTTGTGGATTTCCATGATATACGGTCTGAAGGTAAATATTTCAAAAACAAAGGAAATGAGGTTCGGGAAGAAAATGGGAGGATCCCAACGGTTACCCATGGGAAATGTTGTAACTGAAATAAAGATTTTAGGAGTGTATTTTGCATTGGATATTAAGGTCAGAGAAGAATTGAATTATAAAGAGATACTGAGTAGAATTAAAAGACTTTTTGGGATGGTGGAGACAAACAGATTAAACTGTAATGGGAAATATTTTTTTTCTTAAAATATATGTATGTCTAAATTGTATTATGTTTCCTCATAATTAGAGGTTCCTAATGGGTAGTGGCATATCAATAAAGTTTGTTTAAGGTATATTTGAAATGGCAAAAATCGTATTAAAGGGTTAGGATTATATTGAGGGTGGTATCAGAATGACAAATTTTGAATTATTTGTTAAGAGTCAAAGAATTATGGTGGTTGAAGAGCTTGTTCTACGGTGAGAAGTTTATGGGAAGGAAACTTTTTTGATTACATCTTTAGTACTGCTGGTGGAAGATTTATATTTTTGTGTAATTAGTGACATTAAATGCTTTACGAAGGAGATCGTGAAGTTTAAAGTGGAAATGCCTCAATATGTCTATAGAAGAATTGAAAGTTTTTAATTTTTTGTGTACAAATATTTGTAAACATGTTTTTTCATTGATTTTTCAAGCTTATAAATCGCTCAACGCATGCTGATTAGTGAGTCGTATATGTTTCCAATTTCACTGTGTATATCCTTTGCTATACTCGATGTAAAACACGGCCTTGCTAAGGCGGCTGCCCAGCTGAAAGCAGGCATTGTACCCATTGCCGTTTTAAAAAGATGTATATTAATCGAGCGTGACCGTGTATCACAAAAGGAACACGAGGTCGCAGCCCTTGATTTTGCGTGAGGATCTCAAAAGGGCGAAACAGGTCAACCGAGTCAATCTTGAGTTTTTCATACTTTCTGAAAAAGGGTATTCTTAAACTACATTATTCATAAGTTTTGATTGTAGGATTTTGATTCATCCAGGTAGTGTGCCTCCTTTGATGTGTCTGCACTGTTCACGAGTGTTCCTCCCGACAAATTAGCAATTGAAGTAGTTAGGGGACGCCGAAGAAGTGACACAAGTCTACATCAAAGGACCAAACTGAGCCCGGATCGAATTTGCCAGCTGTAAGAACTGTGTTCATCCACAACATATTTTGTGTACCATATAACTTGGGCTCACCCATATCTCCAGTTTTGGCTAACCTGGACATGGAGCACTTTGAGACATCAGCTCTAGACTCATTTGGTGGAACAGGTCCCTCTCACTGGTACTGGTACGTTGACGATACGTGGGTCAAGATACAGTCTGCGGAACTAGACAGTTTCTTTCAGCACATAAACAACTGTGAAGCGTTCATGAAATTCACTACGGATAACATACAGGACAACGATCTCCCCTTCCTGGACTGCTTTATTAGGGTCAACAAGGACGGCACTTTGTGTTCGAATACCGAATACCGAATACTTCTATGTGAACGCTGCCTTAGGATGCGTTCACATAGAAGTATACGGTATTCGGTATTCGGTATTCGCTATTCGCTATTCGCTAATCGGGCAGCGAGCACACCATCACCCGCACCGTCAACTCGCCATCCCATGCAGTGAGGATTTCTTCCTCCTACATCCTACTAAATCTTATTAACGATTTCTAAACTGCATCAGAATGTCAGTCTACATGCTTATTTTTGCTAAAGGGCAAATGCAGACCAAAATTGTCTTTATTTCATAAACGAGAGCCGGTATACGCTGCAAGAAAATCGAGCATGCTCGATTACCACTATGCTATGCTATTCGCAGCTATTCGATACTTTCGAATAGTGCCCTCCTATGTGAACCGGTGTTAGGTAATCCTATCGTTCGATTCAAGCTATTCGCGTGCCCTCGAAAACGAGCACCGAATACCCGAATAGCATACTTCTATGTGAACGCAGCCTTACACACAGCTGTATGTATACACCTGTGTACACGTACTCGTGTGCACTTTACGTGGCGCGCGTCTTTTCAGAAACTGGAAACGCATGGTTGCGTAATCGCAGTAGGGCGACCTAAAGGGCTTTCAAAACAGCTTTGCGTTTATCAACTTCGAAACGGCTTTTACAAACAGGTTTCTGATAACCTGTTTAGGAAACCTGTTTGGATCTTCACAAATTTGGGGCTTTCGAAAAGGCTTTCCTAAAGGGCTTTCAAAACAGCTTTGCGTTCATCAACTCGTGAAAATTCCTTGAAAGCTGTTTGGATAACCTGTTTCTGCCGAGAAATGAGAGTTGATAAACGCACGCTTTCGTAAAAGGCTTTCCTAAGGCGCTTTCAAAACAGCTTTGCGTTTATCAACTCGTAAAAATTCCTTGAAAGCTGTTTGGATAACCTGTTTCTGCCGAGAAAAGGAGTTGATAAAACGCAGCCCGACTGATTCAGGCTAAAAATAAGTCGCCCGCTAGTACACCGAAGTCAGTCATCCTATCTGTTTTTCATCACATTTTGCGTGCTAACCACTGGACATTCCCTTTGTTAAAACGAAAAAGTTTCTTACACTACTAAGGAGTAATTTCTTGTTGATTTATACCACTCCAGAACAAGTGTGGTCTTTCTTTTATGAATATGAAAATGATTCTTAGAAGGGAATGTCCCACTTAAGCAAAAGCTCAAGGTCATTTTACACAGCTTGGAAAATCGTAAGCTTGCAATTGCTAGCAAGAACAAGCAAAAGGTATGTTTTATGCATACGTGTTTAAGCAAATGCTTTGTCTCTAAGCAATTGCTTGCTGCCCTAAAGCAATTGCTTGTGCTTGCTAGCAAAAGCTTCCGCTCGCAAGAAATTGCTTGTTTTTATGCATGCGGATTCTAGTTGAAGGACAGTCCAAGCAATTGCTAGCGTTTATACATCCGACCCAATGGGGAATGCTTAAATCCTGAGGGCAATGCCAAAAAGAATCCCTACAAAGCAAGGAAGTTTTGCGTCAAATGTGAGGACTCTTTACTTATTTTTCAGAGGAACAAATCTTTTTTACAGGTGGCCAGAAGACTCGATAATCATCAATGAAATGATACGAACACTATAGAATATTCTCGACGAATACGAATAAGGTAAAGTTTGATGTGGATACCTGACATGATGACGCTAAGGCAGCGGCTGTTGAGAAGAATAATTCTCCGTTCACGATTCCGGGGTCTCCGTAGTTTACCTTCAAGTGCGAAAGATGTGGCATGGTACATATCCATCGTGCTAGGTTTCCTCCATTTGGAAACAGGTCCGAAGAAATGACCAGATCGTGAATCTGTATTGGAAATGAAACAGAAATAAACACTTCAACGAAAAACAAACAAGATGTCCAGTAAATTTTAAAAGAATTTTGTGAATGAAATAAAAAGCATGACTGGGTAAACGTAAGTGAGAAAAACATGTATTCGAAAGTGAGACGTGTGAATACAAAAGTTAAAGTCTTGAATATGACTTGTACGCATAGTGATATATACACGTCTATTGTGTTTGTGTGTGTGTGTGTGTGTGTGTGTGTGTGCACTTGTATTGACCGTCAATCGGGGAGAATCATAAGTTTACACACCTTCTAACCGTGGAGACACACGGAACAGGGGAGCTCCGCATTTGGCAAAAGCATTAAATATTGAATTAAAAGGCTTCTAGACGTCTCTAAAAGTACCCCATCAACGTTTGGCGGCGATTCAGATTTTGCCCCGGTTTCCCGGATAGATTCATATTAGAGAGCTTGTTTGTGTACAATTTTTCCCTGTTTCACCGAAGAGAGTCAGTGCCGTATATTAAGAGAGTCTGGCCAACTCATAAATTGGACGCCATGTCGTTACCCAGCGTACAGTGCGCTTACGATTTTAGCGTGTGCGCTTGGAGGGTTAGCGTGTACGCGCAGGCGTCCCAAAGGCACGCTGCTGCTTGACATTTCTTTCTCTTAGAGAGAGAGAGGGTGAGAGAGAAATAATGATAATGATAATAATAATGATAATAGTGGCTACTTGTATAGCGCACAGGTCCACTTTTCAGTGCTCATGGCGCTTCAAAAATGAAAAGATATATACATGTACATACATACATGTTCAAATATGTTAACAAAGAAAAAATGGCAAACAAAAAACAAATATATACCAAATAAGAATACAACATAAACCAATAAAAATTACAATATTGTCAATGACATACAGCAATTACAGTCCTCAGTGTGAGAGGAACAGATAAGCTTTAAGTTTGGATTTGAATGACTCTGTAGATGGCAGTTCCCTTAGCTAAATAGTTAACTGATTCCACAATTTTGGTCCCATAACGGAGGAAGCACGATCACCCCATCCATGTTTTACTCTGGGTGTTTGGAGTAACAATGTATCACATGATGAACGCAGCCTTCGTGTCGGATTGTATTTTTTAACAGAATTACTCATGTATACGGGGAAAAAAGAATGATCTGAATGATGTAGTAATAACAGAATCTTGAAAATTATCTTTTTTTTTCTACAGGTAACCAATGTAAAAGGGGGTAACCAATGTATAATGTAAGGGGGGTAGGTTGGGGGAGGGACATTCTTTCATTCCATCCACGTTTAACGACGCCAACAATCAATCATTTTTACACATCCAAATAGACACAAGCATGACAGGTATACCGTATAAATAATAGGGAAGCTGTCTAAAGGGCATAATTCCTGAATATATGATAAATTATTGCTGTAAAAATGAAAGAAGAATTCACAGTGAGTCGTATCGTAAACTGTCACTAGACTGTATGCTACTGTATGTATATTGTATTTAGCAAGTTGTCCAGATATGATAGGAACAAGAATATAAACTTACAATTCTAGCTGTGCACAGAGGATAGACGAATTCCACAGTTATCAAAGTTTCGCATGTAAATAATCATCAATTACCATCCTATTTCGTCCCATATATTATGTATGAAACTGACATGAAGGCCTATAGTATGCTATGCAAAAGGATAATGTACAACATGAAAACGTCATCGGTATTAAAATATGTAATAAGATCTAAAGTTGTTTAAAAATAGGTATTTAGGAAGTGTATGGGAAATTATTATTTATCATATTTCAACAATAGAAAGTAGAATTTTAACATTTTACCTGATATTGATCCTTGAACCTTGCCCCTCCCATACTCCCACCCCCCCAAAAAAAAATAATAAATAAATAAATACATCCGGTATCAGGTACTTGTAAATAAATAAAATCACAAGAAAATCACTGTCAGGCAGTAAGTTTCGTTTGGAAATACATGGAAATACCTTCAGGAATTGCATATAGATTTGAGGGAAATAGTGATATTTTAAGAATTGAACCATTATATAAATGACTTCGACCTTTCACTTTGAGCGTGCTTATACAAAATTTTATAAGGGAAAAACAAAACTTCGTCCATTCACAGAAACATATACCCATGTCAAGTTTTATTACCTCAAACGATGCCCACAAAATTGATTACGGAATGAAGGACAGACGGAAGGACGGACGGACGGACGACCAAAACAAATGCCTCAGGCGACATTTTCGTATATCATGGCGGAGACATACAAATATGAATCAAAACTTGGATAGTCTGAAAGACGCCGCGAGGCTTCCAAAGAAAACAAATCAGATAGTTTTCACGTCGCACTCTGATTTCCCACTTTTTCCTTCGTTTTGGATCTGTCGGAAAGCGGTGCATCATTACACTAAGAGCCAGGTCGGTTTGCGCAACGCCATGCTGCGCAGGAAGGCATGACGAATCTTCAGTTTATGGCAGTAAGATATCAAAACATCTTTCGTATTGTATCTTCTACTTCAATAAAGTTGACAACGGCAATGACAGTATCCCCACTGCACCATGACTGATATTCAGGGGAAGTCCCCAAGGCAAGCAATAATTAGCGCGTAGCTGCGCGTAATGAACAATGGGAACTGCGTATGAGCTCTGCTCGCGCCCGCGTGTTTGACTTTGATAACGACATGGCGCCTGTAGGTCACGGGACCAGCTTTTGACCAATCACATGCTTCAAAACACCTAAGCCGAAAACCGAGTTGGCCAGACTCCTATGTTTTAGTTCGGTGCCAGACTCTCTTAATATACGGCACTGAAGAGAGTAATTAAACAGCGCCAACATGCGGATACACACTGCATAGTCTTCTTGTTGCGCGCGGCGCAGGCGCGCGCTTTGCATCTTGCTTGCGGGTGGTCTACGTATCTGCCTACTAGAGGATATGACGTATGAGTGGACAACAATACAAAGAAAATATAAAGGATATTCAACAAAAATTCACTTTTCTAGAATTATGAAAGAGCAGTGGACCAACCGCTTTCAGAAAGCAGGGGGAATAATTGCTACCCTTAACATATGTCAATATCAAGTTGATGGAATTTGTAATTTTCATGAAAAATGGATTTTTGTAGTATTTTCCTTATATTTTCTTGATATTGTAGTCCACTCATACGTCATAACCTCTAGTAGTCTCCTCATCCAGCGGTTCCAACACCAAAACTTTAAAAATTCATAACTTTTGCATCGATTGTCCGATTTTCTTCAAACTTTCACTGATGTGTTTTACTAATGTTGCTGCTTTCACTCAATCCACATTGTTCTTGGGGTTTATCTTCCCTTTAACCTGTTTCAGTGTTAAGCATGATTTTACACACATTTTCTGTAGACCCGGTCCGAGTTATCTAGACTTATGTTCAATGGGTTAAGAGGCATCAAGGACCCATGAGTGTGTGAATGGGAAATGTGGAGCCATGTAGTACGTACACAATAATATTCACAAGGTGTATGAATATTTGCACGGGAAATGTGGAGGTTTAGCCTAGATGTATACTGAACATGACATATATGAGCAAGGAAGGTGTATGAATGGGTGCATGGAAAATGTGGAGCAATGTATAGTATATGAACATTGGCAAGGTGTATGAACACTTGCATGGGCAATGTGATTGTGAAGGTAGGGTCATGAACATGCATGTGCAAGAAAGGTGTATGAAGGAATGCATGGGAAATGTGGAGCAATGTATACTGAAAATATGCAAGGTTTATGAATTAGTGCATAGGAAATGTGGAGGTGTACATTGAACAGAGCAAGGAAGATGTATGGTATGAATGCGTGCATGGGAAATGTGTAGGTGTACCAGGTACTTGTTGTACATTGAACAGAGCAAGGATGGTGTATTCATGCGTGCAAGTTAATTTCTTTAGGATACATGGCAGAAAATGCAGTGGCCCGTATGTCACATTAATATTCATTATGAATAATTAGGCTAGAATTCCGTAAATACACATAGTTCCCCCCAAATACTATTAGAATCATGAAATTCAAATTAACTTTATTAAAAATGACATACAATTTTGTACAACTTGCTTTATTTTGATTAGTTATAATAGCTTGGACCTGCACTACATTGAACAGAGCAAGGAAGGTGTATGGTAAATGTGCTGCTGCACAAAGTATTTGGAATATTACTACCAAACCTTAAGAGTTTGTGCTGCAAAATATGGAGGCATAGGTATGGTATGAACATTTGCAAGGTGTATGAATATTTGCATGGGAATTGTGGAGGTGAACATTGAACGTGAACAAGGATGGTGTATAAATGCGTGCATGGGTAATGTGGAGCAGTGTATAGTAAATGATCATTGTCATTCGCGAGGTGTTTGAATATTTGCATGGGAAATGTGGAGGTGTACATTGAACGTGAGCAATTAGGAAGGTGTATGAATTAGTGCATGGGAAATGTGGAGGTATACAATGAACATGAGCAAGGAAGGTGTATGAATGCGTGCATGGGAAATGTGGAGCCATGTGCAATGTATGTATAGTATATTGAACATTACCAAGATGTACAAATGCGTACATGGGAAATGTGAAGCTGTACATAGTATTTGGAAAATCACCAATACTTATTAGTTTATGCTGGGAAATGTGGAGGCATAAGTACTAGTATATTCAACATTTGCAAGGTGTGTGAATATTTGCATGGGAAATGTGGAGGTGTACATTGAACGTGAGCAAGGAAGGTGTATGAATTAGCTAGTGCGTGGGGAATGTGGAACGATGCATAGTACATGAATATTCGAAAGGTATATGAATGCTTCCACATTTAAATGTGGAGGTATACAGTACATTGAATGGAGCAAGGAATGTGTATGAATGTGTGCATGGGAAATGTGGAGCAATGTATACTGAAAATTTGCAAGGTGTAAGAATGCATGCATGGGAAATGTGGTCGAATGTCGAGGTATACATTGAACAGAGCAAGGAAGGTGTATGAATGCGTGCATGGGAAATGTGGAGCAAGTATACTGAATATTTGCAAGGTGTATGAATGTATGCAGGGGAAGTGTGGAGCCATGCATAGTACATTAAATGCTACCGAGGTGTATAATAAATGCGTGCATCGGAAATGTGGAGCTATACATTGTTTATGGAAAATTACCATGCAAGGCTTAAGAGTTTTTGCTTGGAAATGTGGAGACATACATGTAGGTATAGTGGAACATTTGCATGGGAAATGCGGAGGTGTACATTGAACAAAGCAAGGAAGGTGTATGAATGCGTGCATGGGGAATGTGGAGCAATGTATACTGAATAGTGTTTTTTTTCATAAAAAATTACCCCCTAATCAGGTTTGATTGAAATATTACCCCCTAAACAAGTTTGTCGTAAATATTACTCCCTAAACAAGATTAACTTGAGCAACATAAAAAAAAAATACACTACTTGAATTCAAGATCACCTTTTGCGAACTATTTGTATTCTCCACCTTTGGTGGATAAATTCTTCACACAAGGCAAACATAATAAACTGCACATATAGGAAACTGCTGTTGGTTAAATTACATTCACTTCAGTTATGTAGGACAGTTTTCAAACTGTGTACTCTGTTTGTACACAATCATCATTTGCTTACTGTTAAAAAAAAGAACAACTTTTGTAATTTACTTCCAGAGAAATAAACTATATCAGCAAGAAATCCATGCACAATAATCACACACATAAAACCATTTAACAACGCCATAATAAGAGGTAAAAATGTGGCAGCTGCTTCAGAAGAATACATGGTGGCCCAAAACAAATGTATTCCGTTAGGTTTATACACAATCATAATTTACTTACTACTGGAAAAAAACACTTTTGTAATTTGCTTCCAGAAAAATAAACTGTATTGGCAAGAAATCCATGCACAGTAATCACACACATATAAATGCCATTTGTACACTTGGCCTTCAAGAGGTAAAAATTTGGCAGCTGCTCCAGAAGAATACATGGTGGCCCAAAGTGAATGTGTTCCATTAGGTAAATACACAATCATAATTTACTTACCTTTGAAAAAAAAACACTTTTGTAATTTACTTGCAGAAAAATAAACTGTATTGGCAGCTGCTTCAGAACTATTGCAATCCTCACACCTGCCCTTGAAGTTTGTCATGATGTCCCTAGCTGTAGCGCCTATGTAGCTAGCGCGCGCTGTGGTATGTACCATACCGCTGCACTAGGCCGGTGTTGTTGGACGTCCAGCTCTGACCGGGCGGAAAACTAATCTCCAGTCCCGGGTCAACTCCCTAGGTTCCTGTAATTGAGATCAACAAACACCCGTTTTTCTGCGCACACTACCATTCAAAGGGTGTTCAAGTTTCTGAAAATTGGACTAGAAATGTTTTATTCATACCACTGCCGCCGGAATGAATGACCCCTTAAACACACCAATATACCTGAGTGCCCCCCCCCCCCCCCGAGACTGAATATTTGCAAGGTGTATGAATTAGTGCATGGGAAATGTGGAGTTATATTTAACAGGAACAAGGAAGGTGTATGAATGTGTGCATGGGAAATGTGGAGTCATGTATAGTCTATTGAACGCTATTTGCAAGGTGTGATATGTATGTGTGCATGGGAAATGTGGAGTCATGTATAGTATATTGAACGCTACAGAGGTGTATAATAAATGCGTGCATATGGAAAATGTGCAGCTGTACATAGTATATGGAAAATTACCAAGGCTTAAGAGCTCGTGCTGGGAAATGTGGAGACAGTTAATTGAGCATTTGCAAGGTGTATGAATATCTGCATGGGAAATGTGAAGGTGTACATTGGACATAAGCAAGGAAGATGTATGAATGCGTGTGTGGGTAATGTGGAGCAATTAATGTATAGTATATCATTATGAACATTCACAAGATATTTGAATGCTTGTATGGGAAATGTGGAGGAGTACACTGAACAGAGCAAGGAAGGTGTGTGAATGCGTGCATGGGAGATATGTGCAAGAATGTATACTGAATATTCGCAAGGTGTGAATGCTTGCAAGGGAAATGTGGAGGTTTCCATTGAACTGAGCAAGTAAGGTGATATGAATGCATGCATGGGAAATGTGGAGCAATGTTTACTGACTATTCGCAAGGTGTATAAATGTTTGCCCGGGAAATGTGGAGCCATGTACATTTATATTGTACATTACCAAGATGTACAAATGCGTGCATGGGAAATGTGGAGCTGTGCATAGTTTGGAAAATTATGAAGTTTCAAGAGTTTGTGCTGGGAAATGTGGGGGGATAGGTATAGTTTATTGAACATTTGCAAGGTGTATGAATATTTGCATGGGAAATGTGGAGCAGTGTATAGTATATGAACATTCGCAAGGTGTTTGAATGCTTGTATGGGAAATGTGGAGGTATACAGGTACATTGAACAAAGCAAGAAAGGTGTATGAATTCTTGCATGGGAAATGTTGAGCCATGTACATATTGAGCATTACCAAGGTGTGCAAATGAGTGCATGGGAAATGTGCAGCTGTACATACATTGTACTATTTGGAAAATTACCATTGCTTATGAGATCATGCTGGGAAATGTAGAGGCATAGGTACTAGTATATATTCAACATTTGCAAGGTGTATGAATATTTGCATGGGAAATGTGAAGGTGTACATTGAACATGAGCAAGGAAGGTGTATGAATCAGTGCTTGGGAAATGTGGAACAATGTTTAGTATATGCAGATTCACAAGGTGTATGAATGCTTGCACGGGAAATGTGGAGGTGTACATTGAACAAAGCAAGGAAGGTGTATGAATATTTGCACGGGAAATGTGGAGGTATCCATTCAACAGAGCAAAGATGGTGCATGAATGCGTGCATGGGAGATGTGGAGCAATGTATACCAAATATTTGCAAGGTTTTTGAATGTGTGCATGGGAAACGTAGAGCCATGTACAATATACATGTATATCATATTGAACATTATCAAGATGCATGGGTGCATGGGAAATGTGCAGCTGTGCATATAGTATTTGGAAAAATGCTTATGAGTTCATGCTGGGAAATGTGGAGGCATAGGTATAGTATGTTGAACATTTGCAAGGTGTATGAATATTTACATGGGAAATGTGGAGGTGTACATTGAACAGAGCAATTAGGAAGGTGTATGAATATGCTGGCATGGGAAATGTGGAGCAATGTATACTGAATATTTGCAAGGTGTATGAATGTATGCAGGGGAATTGTGTAGCCATACATAGTATATTAAATGCTACAGAGGTGTATAATAAATGCGTGCATCGGAAATGTGGAGCTATACATAGTTTATGGAAAATTACCATGCAAGGCTTGAGAGTTTTTGCTGGGAAATGTGGAGGCATATACATGTAGGTATAGTGGAACATTTGCATGGGAAATGCGGAGGTGTACATTGAACAGAGCAAGGAAGGTGTATGAGTGCGTGCATGGGGAATGTGGAGCAATGTATACTGAATAGTGTTTTTTTCATAAAAAATTAACCCCTAATCAGGTTTGATGGAAATATTACCCGCTAAACAAGTTTGTCATAAATATTACTCCCTAAATAAGATTAACTTGAGCAACATAAAAAAAATACACTACTTGAATTTAAGATCACCTTTTGCGAACTATTTGTATTCTCCACCTTTGGTGGATAAATTCTTCACACAAGGCAAACATAATAAACTGCACATATAGGAAACTGCTGTTGGTTAAATTACATTCACTTCAGTTATGTAGGACAGTTTTCAAACTGTGTACTCTGTTAGGTTTAATACACAATCATCATTTGCTTACTGTTAAAAAAAGAACAACTTTTGTAATTTACTTCCAGAGAAATAAACTATATCAGCAAGAAATCCATGCACAATAATCACACACATAAAACCATTTAATAACGCCATAATAAGAGGTAAAAATGTGGCAGCTGCTTCAAAAGAATACATGGTGGCCCAAAACAAATGCATTCCGTTAGGTTTATACACAATCATAATTTACTTACTATGGAAAAAAACACTTTTGTAATTTGCTTCCAGAAAAATAAACTGTATTGGCAAGAAATCCATGCACAGTAATCACACACATAATGCCATTTGTACACTATATAGGCCTTCCTTCAAGAGGTAAAAATTTGGCAGCTGCTCCAGAAGAATACATGGTGGCCTAAAGTGAATGTGTTCCGTTAGGTTTATACACAATCATAATTTACTTACTTTTTAAGAAAAAAAAACCACTTTTGTAATTTACTAATTGATACTTGCAGAAAAATAACTGTATTGGCAGCTGCTTCAGAACTATTGCAATCCTCACACCTGCCCTTGAAGTTTGCCATGATGTCCCCGGCTGTAGCGTCTATGTAGCCAGCGCGCGCTGTGGTATGTACCATACCGCTGCACTAGGCCGGTGTTGTCAGTGTTGTTGGACGTCCAGCTCTGACCGGGCGGAAAATTAATCTCCAGTCCCGGGTCAACTCCCTAGGTTCCTGTAATTGAGATCAAACACCCGTTTTTCTGCGCACACTACCATTCAAAGGGTGTTCAAGTTTCTGAAAATTGGACTAAAAATGTTTTATTCATACCACTGCCGCCGGAATGAAAATGACCCCTTAAACATACCAATATACCTGAGTGCCCCCCCCCCCCCCCCGGGACTGAATATTTGCAAGGTGTATGAATTAGTGCATGGGAAATGTGGAGCAATGTTTACTGACTATTCGCAAGGTGTATAAATGTTTGCCAGGGAAATGTGGAGCCATGTACATTTATATTGTACATTACCAAGATGTACAAATGCGTGCATGGGAAATGTGGAGCTGTGCATAGTTTGGAAAATTATGAAGTCTCAAGAGTTTGTGCTGGGAAATGTGGGGGGATAGGTATAGTATATTGAACATTTGCAAGGTGTATGAATATTTGCATGGGAAATGTGGAGCAGTGTATAGTATATGAACATTCGCAAGGTGTTTGAATGCTTGTATGGGAAATGTGGAGGTATACAGGTACATTGAACAAAGCAAGAAAGGTGTATGAATGCCTGCATGGGAAATGTTGAGCCATGTACATATTGAGCATTACCAAGGTGTGCAAATGACTGCATGGGAAATGTGCAGCTGTACATACATTGTACTATTTGGAAAATTACCATTGCTTATGAGATCATGCTGGGAAATGTGGAGGCATAGGTACTAGTATATATTCAACATTTGCAAGGTGTATGAATATTTGCATGGGAAATGTGAAGGTGTACATTGAACATGAGCAAGGAAGGTATATGAATTAGTGCTTGGGAAATGTGGAACAATGTTTAGTATATATGCAGATTCACAAGGTGTATGAATGCTTGCACGGGAAATGTGGAGGTGTACATTGAACAAAGCAAGGAAGGTGTATGAATATTTGCACGGGAAATGTGGAGGTATACATTCAACAGAGCAAAGATGGTGCATGAATGCGTGCATGGGAAATGTGGAGCAATGTATACCAAATATTCGCAAGGTTTTTGAATGTGTACATGGGAAACGTAGAGCCATGTACAATATACATGTATATGGGCATTTCCGTGAGTTGTGCGACATGACCACCAAAATTTTACCCACATATTTCAGGATGATCTTACTTTGTTAGCCATAGTTTGAAGTGTGTGAAACCAACTTTACATTTAAGAAAAGTTCTCTTTTGTGCATTTTCATACCTTTTGAAACCAGAAAGCATTTTTTGACCTAAAAATCCCTAAAAATGCATTTTTGTTGCTCTTTGCAATTTTTTATATTTGAGGTTCAAATCAAACTTAGTTTGGTTTTACAAATCAAAAATACATTAATCTAGCAGTAAATAAAGTGGAGACCTCGATATAAGATATTACTTCGGACACCAGCGTGCTCTTACATAGCTCGAGAAGCTGCTGTAACGTGAGTTACCGAAACATGAACTTTTTAACCTAGCAATTTTACCATGCCCAACTGAGACATGGTATTTTGGATTATCAAATGACTATGCAGCACACATCCAAGAAATATGATGGGACTTATAGTCTTTGCTTCAAATTCTCGTAACAGAGGTCTTAAAATTGTAACGTGAGTTACCATGTAACGTGAGTTACCACAATGTAATGTGAGTTACCGACATGATTTTTCTTTAATACCAAGAAATGATATGAAGGTTGTGATTGTAAGTAACCAATGAGTACATGATTACTGAACTCTTGTGGTCTATTTCCAGTAGATTGTAAATTCTCTTGGTCTCTCTCTCTGTCACCAAACCAACTGGTCTACATGTACAATGTATTAATTACACATCACTTGTTCATCACATGTTAACTTCCGAAAGAAACTGTTCCATATTTACTATTTAATATTACAGTGCATGTATACTGATCTGTTACGAAAGTTGTTAAAAGACAATTCCAGGCTTTCAAGCAGGATAACGTAAAAAAGTAGGAATAAAGTAGGAACAAAATCTTTCAAAAAGTAGGAAAAAGCAGGACATGAGAGGAAAAAAGTAGGGCATTAAAGAAAAAAAGTAGGAATAAATGAGGACATGTGCAGGCTTTTTGGAGTAGTTTTCGTCAATACTCACCAGAACTCTTGATGTTACATGGTATCTTTGTACTCACAACCCTGCTGCCTCAGCCTCACTATTGCTCCTGGGAGAGCCTGAAAAATACAACAAAGGCAGACGTTCGTTAGAACAATGTCAGGTAACAAGCACAAATGCATGTTCAACCGTACAGTCAGTATGAATCTTGATCACTTATTACAATACTTACATAGAAAAGACATAATTTTGTGATTGACATGAACACCTACCATATATGTGATCCTGCATCGCAACACCAACAAAAAGTTGCCAAACATGGATTTTTAATTAAGAGCAGATTCTGAAAGAACAAACTTAAAGATGAAAATGATCTATATCTCGATTCAAATGGACTCTCCTAACCGATCCTAATATTGGAATGAAAGCACACACTCCGGAAAATGTGAACTGAGAAAAGGGGCTCCTGAAGTATAGCGTTTATTCAAGCGCTCAATCTTTATCAAGCCGTACTAGCTGTGCAATGAATGGAACAAATAACAGAATGTTAACCACTGGAGCTACAACAATGAAGAGATTATCAGATTAAGCTGTGCATGCTTTATTAACACATTCTGTAGGTGATCAATGCCAACTTTCAAAGCAGAAGCATCGTCCTTTCTAAAGTTATTGGAGTTGAAAGTTAAAAGTATGGACAGGGTTTTTAAGAAATGAAAAGATGACTATGAGAAACACCTAATCACATTATTCTACCAAAAAGTGCATGTTCCAGAAAAAAAAGAACTGCTAAAAAACACAATTTCCTTTTCGCTTTATGATCCCAAACTTTATTATAATATATAAGAAGACTTGCCCTTTCAGAAAATATGAAAAACTCAAGACTGGCTGGATTGGCCCATATCATCTATTTTCAGTCCTAATACAAAATCAGTGCATGCGACTTTTTGTTGGTTTTGTGATGGACGGTCACATATCATCCCACAAAATATGACATAAACATTCCATGATGTGTAAGTTATACATTTATGCCAAAGGTATGTTATACACTTCCATAATTAAAAGATGGCATCTTTTATCTACATTCATTTGAATGTTTTGAAGTTGTGAAGATATGTGTTTCATTCCAAAATGTAAAAAAGATTGGAAATAAGGATATTTGACAAAAGCAATTTTAAAAAAGATGACACTTTTATCTACATTCATTTGAAGTTGTGGAGATATGTTTCCTTTAAAAGTGTGGATATAATGGATATAAGGATATAAGGATGTTTGACAAAACTATTAAGTGATGCTCACAACAACTTAGTATGCTTTCAAGTTCCAGCTGAATGACCATGAGATAAGAAATATACTTACTTTCCAAGAGACTTTCAATTTCAAATACATGTAAGCACTTAACATGTGTTCAAACATTTCAAAATTACAGGATAATGTAAACTACTTATATGTAGCACTCAGTATTAGTCTCTGAGAGCATGGAGCTACTAACAGTAGCTCCATGCTGAGAGCATGTGTTATATTACATTTCTAGCAAGACATGCATGAAGAATGGGTTGTCTCATGACAGTGAGGCCTTATGAAGTGAAATTATATCTTTCCAAGAGACTTTCAATTTCAAATACATGTAAGCACTTAACATGTGTTCAAACATTTCAAAATAACAGGATAATTTAAACTACTTATATGTAGCACTCAGTATTAGTCTCTGAGAGCATGTGTTATCATATTACATTTCTAGCAAGACATGCATGAAGAATGGGTTGTCTCATGACAGTGAGGCCTTACGAAGTGAAAGATCTACCAATGCATTGACATCTTTATTTTGCAAATCCTGGCCCACTACAAATCTACACACTCAGATACTGTGAGTTTATGGCACAGTGTCCACAACTGAATTTCAAGTGATATAGATTATCTTCATAATCATATGATATAGATGGAAACACAAGGCAAGCTCAATTTAAAACACTTAAACCAATAGAACACAAAATATCCAAAGAGAGAGAGAGAAAAAAGTAAATACTTTACATTTCAGCATCAGGGAAATGTAGTATTCTTGCATGTAGAGTAACATAACACTGCAATATAACCAAATGACTCCACTTTACAAGATGTGAGGAGCATACATGTACATACTGCTTTTTGTTTCTCACTATCTGTAGTCTTACCGACTTTATAGGGAGCAAAAATGACTCTATTTTTTGATAATTTTCTGTAGATAACAAATAAATATGTTTTCATTTCTTTGGTGTTCTGTTGATGCTAGATTCCATCAATTCTTGAATCAACTTACATTTGTTAATTTAGAAAGAGGTGTAGAAAATAATCATTCTGTAGTGTACTTTCCAATGACTTATACTGTTTGCAATATTTGCCACATTTACTGGAGATAGTTAATAGTTCTTTACATTCAACTGTTTTTTCAGCTCATCATGACCCTTTTTGTTGAATACACATACAGCTATTTGACCTTTTCAAGAAGATTCTCCATTTTGCAATTATTCCAGGCACTTTTAAGTTCATTCAATATTCTTGAAATCAAACTTCTTCGTATATTTTGAGAATATTACATCCTTCCGCCTTTGAAATTTTGCATGGTTGAGATTCTGCTTTTCATTCTCCAGATATTTTGCTGGCTCAGTATTTCAGCATGTTAATCTTATAAACTACTCTTTGCAAGATCTGGAGAATAAATAAACAGTGACTGTCATGATCATTTTAGTCCTTGCTAGCTTCTCTGATTTCTCTGGTTGTTTGAGAGCAAATACACTCTAGAAAATCTGTATATTCACCATGCAGTTCCCATTCCCCCCCCCCCTTAAATACAGTGTATTTGTGCCCTTTCAATTTTGATACTCTCCACTGTTCTGTTGGTTTTCACCTTCAACTTACAGTTTTGTATGTTGACACAATTGGCATACACATCCATCCATTCACTTTTTTCTTCTTTAAAAAGTTTCCCTGTCTCACATTTTACCAAGACTCTTTCAGACGGTTCAATATTTTGGATATGTCACTTCAAATGACTCATCACACTTTGACTACTTTCATTACGAGATTTCTGTTCTACCATTTTCTCACATCTTGTTCAAACTAGCTGGGTAATAAAAAGATGTTCAGCGTTAACTAAAATTTGCAAGATCTGTGGAATAAAAAGACATCATGGCTTCTACTTTTTCTGCAAGTTGTTTCCTCCAAACTTAACAAAATGTTCTTGGCGGTTCAACTTAAAACATCCACACACTTGCTCTTATTTGTGGAATATGCATTCATTATCTTTCCTAAATGCTCTAGATGGTTTTTCTCTCTACATATTCCTGATAGTTTGTAAGTGTCGTCAGGAAGTGAACTTCAAAGTCTCATGGTTTAAACTTCAATCAATCTTTAAACGTTACTGAATTATTATTCTTGTGTTCGTTTTCTGTGAAGTTCCTCCATTTCCTACTTTCTTTTAAGTTCTTCGAGGTAATGTATATGTCTTACCTATGATGCAATTCAACCTCTTAAACAATACTTGCAAGATGTATACACGCCATCAACTTTTAAGATTGTCCATAAAGAGGTTTCTGCTCTATTAGTCTTTATCTTTCACGATGGCCAAGTAATTACTGTTGTTCTCACTCCTTGTTAACAATTTGTGGGATCTGTTAATTAAACATTTCTTTTTTGTTCATCTGATTTTTCAGCAACTAACTTTCCTCAGCTGTTTACCTTCAGATGAATTAAGGTTTTTAGTAGTCATATCTACCATCTGCCCATGATTCAAATAGATATCACAAGTCATATGTCTCATGTTAAAGGTCCAGTTTACCTTTGGGAGCAGTGCTTTTGATTTAGCCTCAGTAATATGCAAGTTTCATACAAATGGGTCCCTACCAATCCATGCTTTCTTGGGAATAACTCATCCTCACATCAACCAGATCTAGTTTCTGTGGTGAAACACTTACTTTTATATTAAGTTTTTCATATTGCAATCACTGTTAATTATTATCAAAACATATATTATTGAAGGATTTCAGGCAAAGGGGATCTGAAGGTGTCATTTCTTGTTTTGACATGACCTTTTCGATTTACGTAGTAAACCATATTTTAGCAAAGGAAATTTCTGGTTTCTGAGGATTTGCATTCCAGCACATGCATTAGACATGATATGCTTGAACTCTACATCCAATAAAACTGGCTGTAGGCAGCATTTTTCCCTCAGTTGTATTCTTTGGAAGTCACATGTCAAATTCTACTTTTAAGTATATGGCAAGCTTACCTGGTAATTTTGAGCGATGATGAGAGCTTGTTGAGCGCTGCTCCAAGTCCTAGGCTGCAATATAAGTGGGATCAATCACATCTGCACAGGAGCAGAAACTGAGGCTGGCAGCAGTCTTGTGGTTGATTGGTTTGTGTTATCCCTCTTTCATGCTGAAGAGGCTCTCCCCACCAGTAAGAATCTGCAACTAGAGTCTACTCATCATTTCTGAATATAAACTATTCAAGTACCGGGTAGCCTTGCACATTTTTTTTTTTTTTTTGGCGGGATTTTTCACCAAAAAAGTAGGAAAATGTAGGAAAAAGTAGGATTTTGAGCAAAAAAGTAGGAAAAGTAGGGACAGCAGTAAAAAAGTAGGAAAAAGTAGGAAAAGTAGGGCCACTTGAAAGCCTGCAATTCTTCTAAAGCTGCATGGACCTTGTTCCAGCAAATTATCAAAGTTTTGTGATAACTATTAATAGCCTCCTGATTGGGATAATCACTGCATGATTATTCTTGGCAAGTTTTTGTAATTCAAGTGATTACTATTTGACATTTCATAGTTTATACCTACCTATATAGACCAAAGCCATTGTTTATGAGGCTGAAACATTTACATGTATGAACAGAATTTTAAGATTGGAGCTCGCTTCCTGCTGTTTTTTCTGAGATTTTTGAGAACTGAACATTGTGAATTTGACACGCTTTTAAATGTGTTTTATACTATTCTACTCTGAGGTTTTAGCTATATTGTTGCAAAATCCTACAATGAAACTTTTCCATATTTACTGTAATTTACTTTACATGCTGATCTATTACCAAAAACTTGTTGAATGTGAACCTCATTATCAGACATTTTCTTTAAGAGCTGGACAGTCATGTACAAAAATGTACCTTAAAGCAAACTATCAACATTTTGTGATATTAATAGTTAGCCTCCTGATCACAAAATATTTACTATTGATTCATGTTTTTCATTGGGATTTACTGCTTCAGTCTGCTTGATTACTCTAGAAGATACTGGTATACTTTTTACATGTATGTACAATTTAAATAATGGGTACTTGACATTTCATAGACCAAAACCATTGTTTTTTAAGGCTTAAACATTTATGAACTTGTTTTATTAAACTGATCAATACTGGTAGCACATAACTAAAATTTATCTGCAGTTTCTGTAATTCAATTCTAATTTCTGTACCAGTTTAGTATAAGAATTTGTAAACAAATCAAACATACAAACAATTGATTATTGAGTAATTCAAACAATTATCAAATAATTGGAATATAAATTGCATTGTTTAAAAGTTAAAAGATTTATTGAAATATTCATTTCTGAACCTTTAAACTCTCCACAGACTACATGTACAGGTCTCTAGTCTCGTGACTCAGTGTATTAAATGGAATAGTTTATGGATGACTTGTTTTATCTAGATAGCCTGAAATCCATTTAGTAAAATAAAAAAAATAAAAAATCAAATCAAATTCTCAATCAAATCTTCAATTTCTGATGCATTTGTTAACTGGAAAAGAGTGTAATTTAATGAAATAGACTCTGTTTCATATCATTTTGTTGAATACAATTTTTGTCTCAGTACAAATGAAAGCTTGGAACACGAATCAATTAAAAATGAAATTTATCTTCAAGTTGGTATTCTAAATGTAAAGTTTCCTGCCTTTTGGTAATCTCATGGATAAAATGGGATTAATTACTGTCAGATCAATGTTCAAATCAATTTAGATTCTTTATTCATGGAGTTTGTTTGTGAAAAAAAAAGTTGTCTTGGTAAGTTTTCTTTGGATTATTAAGACAAAAAATCGTCTTGTGATCATGTGGACAAACTGTAACGTGAGTTACCGTAACGTGAGTTACCGCTTCACATGACGATACCTGGAGAATGTAAGACAATTTGAATTTTTACCATACTCGGTGATGTATGTTGTTAGTCCATGACTTTGACACAATAGACTTTAAAGTCTCTCTGTTTCTTGTTTGAGGAAACTTTTGAATATAAGACATGCCAAATTTTTGCATGTCTAAATTATGTAACGTGAGTTACCAACATTTGTAGTGTTTTTTCTCATAGTTCTCATAAGAGTCTGTGGATGTAATGTTGGTGTGAGGTAGGATGGAGGTGCATGATACTCATTCACATATAGTAACTCATATCACTTATTAGGTTTTAAGGATATTGATCTCAACGACCTAATTTTGAGTTCAAAATGTAACGTGAGCTACCGTGGAAATGCCCATATCATATTGAACATTATCAAGATGCATGGGTGCATGGGAAATGTGCAGCTGTGCATATAGTATTTGGAAAAATGCTTATGAGTTCATGCTGGGAAATGTGGAGGCATAGGTATAGTATGTTGAACATTTGCAAGGTGTATGAATATTTGCATGGGAAATGTGGAGGTATACACTGACATGAGCAAGGAAGGTGTATGAATGTGTACATGTACATGGGAAATGTGGAGCAATGTATAATACATGAACATTGGCAAGGTGTATGAATATTTGCATCGGAAATGTGGAGGTGTCCATTGAACATGAGCAAGGAAGGTGTATGAATGCAGGCATGGGAAATGTGAAGCCATGTGTAGTATATTCAGCATTACCAAGATGTATGAATTTATGTATGGGAGCCATGTTAGCAATGGCGTGCATAGGAAATGCGAAGCCATGTATAATATATATTCAACATTACCAAGGTGTATGAATTTATGCATATATAGGAAATGTGGAGACAAATATACAAATAGTGCATGGTCTGTCATGCGCCGTACTGAACTATCGATGTGCAAGACAAATATTAAATTAGCCCTAGTGCAGTTTTGTTTTACTGAGGCCTAAAGGCTGAGGTAAAAGACCTGCACGAGGGATAGTATTTGTAGTTCATATACAAAAGTGTAGTCCTGTAATGATGCATCATTAGAACATGCATTATTTATTATAGTAAATAGACCCTGACGTTAAATCTAGTGTACATTTTTTCCCTCACTAGCGCACAGCTGAAAACAATGGTAACAATTGGTACAAGCAAGGTGCTTTTTTTGCGCTGTCCCATACACATTTGTATGCGCCTAACCATGCTCAAATCAAAGTTATAGTGCGTGACCATGATGTAATGATCGTGCACCGTAACCAAATTTTTGAATGTCAAATGTAGTGCATATTATACGTACACTATTTACTGTAGTATATTGAACATTAGCAAGGGGTATGAATGTGTGCATCTGAAATGTGGAACATTGTATCATAAAAAAGTTCTGCAATTCAGGTTTGAGGGATAATTTGTCATTTGTTGTTTCATAATTTAATACTTGAAAATAGGAAGGAAGAGAAAAAACAAACATGCATTGGAAAGGGTACCCTTTCAGTTCATTCATCCAATCAGATATGGCTGTTCATTTTGATTGTGGCTTCTATCTGCTTATCTCCCAACAGACCTCCCATCTGGACTCTTGTTCACCCATTCCAGCACCTCCACCCACTCTTGCAGAATCCTTGACTTATTTTTCTTCATCTTCATCTCTATCATCTCCATCTACATCAGATTCTTCATCATGTCATCTTTCCCTCTTTGTTTCTCCTCCATCTCCACCTGCTTCTTCAGAATCATTGGCTTCTTTTTCTTCATCTTCATCTCCATTATCTCCATCTACACCGGATTCTTATTCATTTAGCAGTTCCCTTGTTGTTTCTCCTCCATCTCCACCTTCTTCTCATACGTTTTCTACCTCTTTATCTCGCACCTCTTCCCCACATGTTGCTTACCATACCTCTTTACTGTCTCCATCTGTTTCTGCTGCTCATCATTTTTTTTTTGGTCTGTCCATCCTCATACAGTCTCTTCTTCATCTTTTCCATCTCTTCATGTTGATGTTCAGTTTTATATTATGATTATCCTTTCCATGTTGATAGTATTGCTTGTAACTTTTGTTATCATTATCGTGATATCTTGTTTGTAACTAATGGTCTTCATGTTGCTGCTGTTGTTTTTGTTGTATCATTTTTCATCTATTTCTTTCAGTGTTATTCCCTTTCATCTACACGTATCACTATCATCATCACCCTTTGCTATGAGGATTCTGTCCTCGCATGCACTGTACATTTCAAAATCTTATGGTGAGTCATTCCATATGCTATTTTATTCCATTTCTTTTCAACCACTAATACCTGCTAACAGTTATACATGTATATAACTCAGACTCCACTGCTAACACATTTTTGTGGCTACAGAATAAATATTTGTATTTTCTACGCTTCTTCAAATCCATAACCAGAGGAGGGAACATTTGCTTTGTTATCCTCTTGCTTGTTTTTCTCATAGACCACTATACAAAAACAGAGGGCAACATTATGACATATTCTACCCTTTCTTGTAAGCGTGCTTTTAACAAAGTGTAACCTGCAGTAAGGTGTGTACACAATCACTGTTTAAAGGGAGTACCCAATCCTGGAACAATGTTAATTAATTTAAAAGAGCATGATTATATTAGCTGAAAATCATCTGTCTAAAGTTTTGAAAAAGTCATGTTGCCAAGAAAACCCCCAATAATGGTAATATTTCAGGATAGTTGGGCCCCTCAGCTTTGTCGCAATTTTCAAGTAGGTACCCACAATGACGTCAAGGGATCGTGTGTTAGCATTTCTTTTGTGTTCTTTGTTAAAGAGTTCCATTCGGGAACATAATATGAATGTTAATGAATGATCCTTTTCTTAAGCAGGGTTGGAGAAACTTGGAGCTTCCATACAAATCTTCACCAATTCTGTGCAAATTTATTTTGACACATGCATTCTAAACTGTTTTTGCTCCTCCATGCATGATCCTTTTGTATCATAAAAGGTGTCAAACAAAAGAGAAAAATCTAAATTTTATGATGACATGTTTGATATTTCATAATTCATATTTTCCCGTGAGAAAATTAATGGAGTATCCCGGTGTCCTTTTGTCTGGGACACACTGTATAGGCATCTGAGTACTGTTATGCGGGCGGTCGGTTGGTCGGTCTTACAGTTGCTTATTCAATGCTGTGGTAACTTCATATTATGACCCATTAAATCAGGGAATTATTGCGAATCAAACTCCTTCCTAATTTTTCACGCAATGCTTTTGAAACTTGGTACAGAAGGAAAATCTGGACTGGACGTGGACTGGATGTTCACTATATCAGTTTCAGATACATGTATAACCTAGATGGGACTGGACTGACATCTCTAAAAGTCTCAAATTAGCAATAACGCTGCTAAATATGCAAAAACAACTAGATCTATAAAGTTTGTATACATACAACCCTTTCATGACTAGAAAAGGAGCTTGAAATCCGGGGGGGGGGGGGGTTCCAGGCTCAAAAATCTTTTGACTGGACTGGACAGAAACATAGTCTGGATGCTAAAACTGGAAGTTATCCAGGACCTGGACTGGGCCTTTTTTCCAGCACTACACATGGTCTTGTGAGGGAAAATGTGCAAGACATCATTTTTTAGTGTGTCACAAACTGCATTGCCATGGTAACAGCATGTTGCAATTGTAATAAATCAAGGGGAAACATTGCAGAATGAACTGCATAATGTTTTTAACAATACTCATGAAATTTGGCACACACTTTAGTCTTGTGACAATTTTTTTGAAATTAACATTTAACACAATCATAGTAAATTAGAGCCCTGTCCATATAATACCGAACCACCCCCCCCCCCTCCATTGTCACATTGAGGCCTGTACATCATCTGCATAAATCACTTTCTGAAAAGCACCCTAAGCAGGGATAACATAGCAGTGAGTTTAATATCCTAAGCAGGGACACATGGACATCTTTCATTTTCATTCTTAAAAGGGATTTTATTTTGTCCAAGGATTAAATCATTGCCTCTGATTTTCTCCACTTAGTGCTGAAAAAAATCACCCATTACCCCCTTTTATAAGAGAACCCTAGAACATGCTTTAAAGTAGGGGTGCTTTTTATACACTAAACCTGAAATCATGTCCAACATCTCGATTTCCATGCCTTGAATAGAGAATTTATTAAGTGATTGCATTATCACTCCTCTGAACGTGATACCCTTTTCCTAGATTTTTCCTGATTTTATAACCTTAAATTAACAGGATATTTGGGTTCCCCACCTGGTACTGAAAAACAACTGTAAGTTTTCATTTACGTGGATGATGTACAAGCCTCAAAGGCACATAATGTAACACCAGAAGACTGAACATTACTGTGTGCACTGGAAATGTGGAGCTACTGCACATGTATGGATACTGAACATTACAATGTGCATTGGAAATGTCTAGCCACATGTTTAACGTGATGATGTTAATGGAATCTATGTATAGTGTTGAATGTTTTTTTACAAAAGAAATTTTGCTATTTGACAAGAGAAGCATATACATACTAAATAAGTTGGGTTTTTTTTTTCTGTTCTTCATTTTGCTGCAGAATCGACATCTGCGAAGTAAGGCAATTAAGAGTAAATGCTCTTTTGGAGATGTATTACGTCAAGATCCTGAAGGTTTTACCATCAAGCATCTTCCAGATAAAGGTGAAGAAAGCTCATTTTATAACATTCAGTGAAGGTCATCTACACTCAAAAAATATTGGGTAAAAATGTTCCATGCGGGTAATTATGTGACCAACCAACTTTGGGCATTTCTTTTTGGCATTTCTCTTTATCCAATATGATGGAAATTTTGCCCATTCTAAAGTAATTACTTCTTATTTTTACCCTAACTGGACAATATGCTTCCCCCACTGGGTAAGAATACAGTCCAAAAACGTTGGTTGGACATGTAATTACCCTCGTGCTGGTTAAAATTTTACCCATTATTTTTTACAGTGTACAGTGGAAGGCTTCACGGTACACCAAGCTATCTTTCTTGAAGTAGTGTGTGGTCCTGAAAAGGACCTACCCACTCTCCATGTTTCGGTAAGCATGTTCTTACTGACTTCATTCTCCGGTAAGAACATGCTTACCAAAACGTCGAGAGTGGTTAGGTCCTTTTCAGGACCACATGTACACACTACTTCAAGAAAGATAACTTGGTGTATACCGTGAAGCCTTGCACTTACATGTATATACTGTATGTTCCACCACCAGTGAAATCTTCAAAGAGTGTCATATGTGTTGAAATTTGTTTGTGTGTGATGTATGAACAAATAAAATGCAATTGTATTTGCAGAGAATGTGACAAGTCACTATGCAATAACTATAAAAATACATGTATAATAAATTTAATAACTATATTTTAAAAAAAAACTTCATGGGAAAGTGTAAAATACAACAGCTAATGAACTATGGAGTTCATGAAGGGGATGATATTGCACCAAAGGCATATATTTTTAACTGCATACAGTTAGTTGTTCTAATGTGAGTATAGTTTTGGAAGAACGTGCTCACTTAAGGTGGAGATTCACTCTGACATATGAGATTGTTGTCGTATCTATCCTTAGTACATGGATAATATTTCAATTTTTATAAATGTGCTATCTTATTATTTACATAATTACAGGAAGAGCAGTGTTTACCACAATTGAATTTGAGAAAGGAACACCCCTTCTAGCTTACGGCGGAGAGCTGATAAGTGAAGAGGAGGGGGAGAATCGAGATGTGGCGTATGAATCCAGATTTAGATTCTACTTTCCCTTTAAAGGGAAGAGAATGTGGTGAGTGCTCATGTTATCACTGCTCTTGAACCCTGGTCCATTTATATATCTGCAAGCTCAGCAAGGAAACATTGTGAAAAATGTGAATTAACTGTACATTAAGTGTGTATACATGTAAGCCCGAAATATCAGAACTTCGCTAGGTTTTCTTTGCTGTTTTCGGTTATATTGTAGTAAGACATGTTTCCATATTTTTTGAGTCATTGAGAATTAAGATTTCATAATGGGAACTAACCACATAATTTGTAGAGCACAATGAAATGTTGACAAAGGCCTGTTGTTTTGAGGTCATATCACTGTACCCTGACTGTTTCCAGTCAATTTCATGAAATGGTTTGTATTTTTAAAAAATCTGTCATGCTTTCACCAAAGTGCCACTTATCAAGTAGTTGATCAAGATATCCAGGAATTTTGCAGGGATTGTATATCCTAGCTCTCTGAAAAAAGACACTGATGTTTGTATGTCAGAGTGTTTGTTTTATGTACAAGGTATTAATTGTCTTATTTTGATTTTTTTATTTCTTTGCAGTCGTGATGCTTCAGTAGAACCAACAGAAGGACCACAGCTGGGAAGACTAGTAAATCATGGATGGAGAGGTCAAGTTAATTGCAGAATGAAGGTTATAGAGAACAAAAGCGGACAACCTGAACTTGTGCTTTTCTCTTTGATGAAGATCAAGGAGGATGAAGAATTGTTGCATGATTATGGAGTCCCAAAGAACTTTCAATTTCCTCCACCTCCATCATTTTCTGATAAGCAGCAAAGAACAACTTCAGAGAGTCCTGGGGAGACAGAAAACATAGTCCAGGAGAGTACAACAACTTCAGAGAGTCCTGGGGAGATAGAAAACATAGTCCAGGAGATTGTGACAACTTCAGAGAGTCCTGGGGAGACAGAAAACATAGTCCAGGAGAGTATGATAACTTCAGAGAGTCCTGAGGAGACGGAAAACATAGTCCGGATGAGTACGACAACTTCAGAGAGTCCTGGGGAGACAGAAAACATAGTCCAGGAGAGTATGACGACTTCAGAGAGTCCTGGGGAGACAGAAAACATAGTCCAGGAGATTGTGACAACTTCAGAGAGTCCTGGGGAGACAGAAAACATAGTCCAGGAGAGTACGACAACTTCAGAGAGTCCTGAGGAGACAGAAAACATAGTCCAGGAGAGTACAACAACTTCAGAGAGTCCTGGGGAGACAGAAAACATAGTCCAGGAGAGTACGACAACTTCAGAGAGTCCTGGGGAGACAGAAAACATAGTCCAGGAGAGTACGATAACTTCAGAGAGTCCTGAGGAGACAGAAAACATAGTCCGGATGAGTACGACAACTTCAGAGAGTCCTGGGGAGACAGAAAACATAGTCCAGGAGATTACGACAACTTCAGAGAGTCCTGGGGAGACAGAAAACATAGTCCAGCAGAGTACAACAACTTCAGAGAGTCCTGGGGAGACAGAAAACATAGTCCAGAAGAGTACAACAACTTCAAATAGTCCTGAGGAGACAGAAAACATAGTCCGGATGAGTATGACAACTTCAGAGAGTCCTGAGGAGACAGAAAACATAGTCCGGATGAGTACGACAACTTCAGAGAGTCCTGGGGAGACAGAAAACATAGTCCAGGAGATTACGACAACTTCAGAGAGTCCTACCTATGGGGAGACAGAAAGCATAGCCCAGGAGAGTACAACAACTACAGAGAGTCCTGGGGAGACAGAAAACATAGTCCAGGAGAGTACAACAACTTCAGATAGTCCTGAGGAGACAGAAAACATAGTCCGGATGAGTACGACAACTTCAAATAGTCCTGGGGAGACAGAAAACATAGTCCGGATGAGTACGACAACTTCAGAGAGTCCTGGGGAGACAGAAAACATAGTCCAGGAGATTACGACAACTTCAGAGAGTCCTAGGGAGACAGAAAACATAGTCCAGGAGAGTACAGATAGTAGTGATGGTGAGTGCTTTGATGATCTGGATCCGGATTTCATCTGTGAATCTGAAGATAATTCTGATTCGTCCGAAGAATTTCTTCTCATCCCTCGGGCACCCAGAACAAGAAGTAAAGCAGGAAATAAAGAAATGGCTGATCAGAATCAAGCAGATGTGTCAAGCAGCACAGAAATTTGTGGAAGAAACCATGAAAGGATATCAGTAGTGAAAACTGATAATGCTTGTCGCCGGAAGTACGACAAGGCTGCCCCCCCACGGAAAAAAGCAGTAACTGACATTTTTATCAATGTGTACTTTTTTGCAAAAATGAATAGTTTACCCAATGCTCTCCAATGTTAATAGGTCAGTTTTGCAAAAAAAAAAATGAAAGTGACCAAAAATGCAATTTTTCACTTTTGCAAAAAGCAGTAACTGCATCCAGTTGATTCAACTTTGCAAGTTTCCCCACGGAAGAAAGCAGTAACTAACAAAGCCCACGGAAGAAAGCAGTAACTGACAATTTAGTCTAATCATTCCAGACTCTATATAGTCCTTCCTGTATATTTTTCCCCTAATACCATTTATTTTTTCTACTATTTTTTTTAAACAATGTAAACAGCAGTTTCTTCCATAATTTAGGGGCGTAGATATAAAAAGATTGTTTCACCAGTAACTTGACTCTGCCCGCATGGAATCATATGACAAGTTGTAGAAAAAGCTTCTTTCTGGAGACTAGCAAACCTGGCAGACTCAGCGCGCTCAGAGTGCAGAATACGCGTGCAGCTAGCTAGCTGCATGCGCATAAATTCTGCAGCATACAGTACATGCATGCACTAGCTAAACATTGCACATCACAGTCATCACTTGCACAGTATTGCAGCTACCTGGTACAGTCTGAGTGATCATGCCAGTGCTAACCATGCTGTCACACAGTTTCTGCGGTCCAGGCATGCCTGTAAATCTATCATGAATTGCAGAGGAAAAGTCATGGTAGCCATGGCTTTGGCCAGAACCAGAAAATCTAGGTGAGCTGAAAATATATTGAAGGGAGATGAGCACTAGTATTAATACACTAACGTTAGTCTAACGTTAGATGTAGGCCCTGAAGTTAGGTCTACCAGATCTAACGTTATAGAGTAACGTTAGATCTAGAGTCTAATAGATCTATATTGTTAACTGTTTAGTGTTAGACAAAATGTCAGTAGGCCCTAGGCCTAATCTAACGTAATAGATCTAGGTCTAGCATTAACATTGGGCATAGATCTGTAGTCTAGCTTAAGTGTAACGTCAGAGTTCGACTAGGATCTAAGACGAAGAGACTTGACTTTATTGTCTAGTCCAGGGTCATGTGTCAGGGGCCAGGCCGGGCACTCCTAAGTTCAATTAGGGTAGGCCTACATGTACCTTATTTTTACACAGAATGCCATTCAATTGACAAGACCTAGTCTAGGTCTAGCGTTAAGTCCTAGATCTTATAGATCTAGACTAACCAGAAAGTAGAAGAACTTTATAACCTGGTGGTGGTAACAATTCTCCTCCTATGGTCATGTGACATGTGCAGTTACTGCTTTTTTCCATGGGGAAAAGAGCAGACTCCTGGCCGTCTGCAGTTACTGCTTTTTTCCGTGGGGAAACTACCCAGAATCAAGGGTGAGCCACCGCAGTAACTGCATTTTCCTAAATAACATTTAAAAAATAACGGAAACATAATTTTTTCCTAGGTATTGTTAGACAACTAGGTATGGTGCACAATCATACCACAAAATTATTTTTGAATGTTTCTGTGTTTTTAAAGAATCTGCAAAAAACACAAAATCGCATTTATCTCAGCTCAGCAGCTATGCAGTTACTGCTTTCTTCCGTGGGGGGGGCAGAAGGTTGCTTATTGCATGGGATGTGAAAAGCCGCAAAAAAACTTCCTGATCACCTCCGTTCCCAACATGCTCATGATGTAAAGGTGGCTCAATACATGGCAACAAAACCTGGGAAAGAGAAAGACAACCTACTGACATTAATAAGGAATAAGGGTAATCACCTCCATAATTACAAGGTCATCGAAGATGGTCATTGGGAGATCATTGTCATTTACAGACCAAACTATGATGCTAACCCACGTGATTATCTGCCCTGCAAGGATTGTCTAGGCTGGTATTCCAAATCGGAGCTATGGAAGCACTGTTGCGTAAAAAGACAAGGCACATCAGCTGATGACAAAAAGAAACGTAGGAGGGTATGTGCACAAAGTCGACTCTTGATGCCACCTCTGTCCAATACCACAGGAGACTCTCTGACACAGAAAGTCTTGGCAGGCCTTAATGACGACGAAATCAAGGCCTGTATCATAAATGATCAGTTGATCCTTGAATTGGCCAGAGTATATTCTCAGAAATTGGGACATGATGAAGAACAGCATAACCACATAAGATCCAAGTTACGAGAACTCTCAAGGCTAGTCCTTCAGTTCAGATGCTGTACTGGCAAGGCTGAGGCAACTTTGACTTCACTGATATCATTTTATGACTGTCATTGAAGCTATCAAGAAAGTAGCAGGCTTTGATGAGGAGACCCACCTTTTCGACACACCAAGTTTGGCTCTTAAACTAGGACATACATTAAGACAGGCTGCCTATGTGCTTATGCGTAAAGCATTGATGGATCAAGAAGGAGATGCCATGCAGACAAGTGTAGAGAAGTTCATCAAACTGCTGGACACTTGCTGGGCACCTGAGATCTCCACACATGCCCTCCGAACGCTTTACCGGAGAAAACGTAACAAGCCCAAACTCCTACCCTTAACAAGCGATGTTGTGGCTCTGACACGACACCTCGAGAAAAAGGCTAAACTCTGTGTAGCGAGTCTGTCTACTGAGACCTCGATGGAAAACCTGAAAGCCTGGAAAGAACTGAACAAAATTATGCTGGCACATCTCATTGTCTTTAACAGAAGAAGACAAGGGGAAATCAGTAAAATGACCTTGCAAGACTACAAAGAAATAAAGAAAGGTGAATCACACATGGTCGAGGGACAACTTGAAATGCTCAAAGAATGGAAGAAACAGCTTGTGAAGCTTCTTTGGAGGGTCGAAATAGTAGGAAAACGTGGAAGGACAGTGCCCATTCTAATGACAGAGTTCATGAAGTCATGTGTTGATGCTCTGGTCAACCACAGGGATGAAGCAGGAGTAAACCCAAATAACAAGTATGTGTTCGCTGTTGGCAATGTAGATACCACATCTCATATTAGAGGTTCAGATGCTCTTCGTGAGCTCTCACAAGCGTGTGGAGCAAGAAGTCCTACAACACTTCGGTCAACAAGGTTGCGGAAGCATGTAGCTACAATGACGCAGCTGATGAGCTTGAGGGACCATGAAATGGACGCCTTAGCCAACTTCATGGGTCACGACATTAGAATTCATAGGGAGTACTATAGACTACCTGATGCAGCTGTACAAGTGGCTAAAATCTCCAAGATCCTCTTTGCTATGGAGGGGAAAGCTGGCAACCCAGTCCAGCTGATGGGCACAGCCGGAAGTCTTGATGACCTCCAGCTTGACAGAGATGAAGGTTAGCCGTCAGAATGAATTCATGTATAATTGATAATTGACTATCTGATGATATCATCTGTAACTGTCTAACAATGATCTATTGACTGTAAGATACTAATTCAACACATAGGTTTGTGTGAGGGAAAAAAATGAGGGGCTGTATTTTTACTATTTAAGCAGATAGAAATTGCTTCCTTTGGCCTGAAAATTTGTGCAGTTTACCTAATTTTATCTGCATGCAATAAATGTCTGACAGTTTTATAGCGTGCAAATCGTGAGGAATATGAGTAGTGATTTGCATGATTTGTAAGTGATTTTTATTATTCTGATTGGTCTTTTGTGAAAATGAATGTTAAAGAAATTAAAAGAATAATACTTGATAAATACCTGTATTATTTATCAGTGATACAAACCAATAAACCATATTACCAATATAGTGTTCTATAACTACCTTTAAAACATTCCTTAATTTTAGAAATTTGAGAGATAAAAGAATTTGATCCTCTGTAACTGAGATATTGCAAAGTCACCATTGTCTAAAAATTGATTTATTCCCTCATTAATATGATTTAAGATGATTAGATGTATATAATGTTTAAATGAATTTTCCAGAAGTACAGAAAATTTGCACTCTAAATCATTATTTTTAAATATTATAAATTATTTTACAGAGTTGGACACATTGGAACAGGGACCTGAATCAGGGGATGAAGACAGTGCTTCCGATTCCAATAATGCTGACCCTGATGCTGTTGAGCATGATGAAGAACAGCAGCACCCAGGAAACTCTCAAAGAGGTGTGACTTTAGTTTAGATCCAACAATTAATTATGCCTCCGCCTGCAGGATGCCGCAGGCATTATGTTTTCGGGTTGTCCGTCCGTCCGTACGTCCATCCCCATTCGTTTACGCGATAACTTGAGTATAATATTAAGCAGAATTTCACCAAAATTGGTCCAAGTATAAAGTATAATGGGGCAATTACTTGTTTAGATTCTGGGTGAAATCGGCCAGAGTTCAAAGGTCAAGGTCATATCCTAAAATTTATCTGTTTATGTGATAACTCAAGACTGGATAAAGCAAATTTCACCAAACTTGGTCCAAATATAAAGTATGATAAGGCAATTACTTGATTAGATTTTGGGTGAAATCAGCAGAGGTCGAAGGTCAAAGGTCAAGGTCAAATCCTTAAATCTATCTGTTTATGTGATGGATGAAGCAAATTTCACCAAACTTTAGTTGGTCCAAATATAAAGTATGATGAGGCAAGCTGAGATACCAACATGAAAACTGATATAAACACACCATTCATGAGTTTCTGTTTTTTATTAGCCTTAGTGGACATGTATCAGTAAGTTTCAGTGTAAATACCAGTTCTAGTCAGCAGAGTGCAAATTGACTGGTCTTCCTGAATACCTTAGATCTTGTCCCACATACCCATTTCTGTGTTAGTAATTTGTAACAAATTGTTTTGAGATTTTGTCACATGAGGATTTTACTTCCAATTCCAATAACCTTGCTGTGTGCCAAGATTTCATTTAAAGGAGTTTACCAACTTAATAAGGGTTTCAATGCAGTTTGTGTCAAATTATCTCATTCTGAAAGTACTCAACTCAAGATTTACCTTTGAAATAAGATTGTATCAATTATTCGGTTTTATCTCTAGACTTGATAATAACTCATTTCATTACTCAGCACTCGGTATTTCTTAGAGGCCTCAGTTAAAGTGAAATTGGATTTGAAGGGACGTGAAATTTCCTTTTGGTGGAAAAAAGGTAAACTTCAGGTATCTTATTACAATCTTGTTCCATTTTTGGATTACATCATTTGAATAACAGTAAATTCAATCTTTTTATCATTAAAATGAAATGTTTATGAAGTTACACACTTTGCTAGTACAAAGCAAATGAAGCGTAATGACCATGGTGCAAACATTCTTGATTTGAAGCCCTTCCTTAATGTTAATTTTAGAGCATGAAATATTAAGTACTGTATTTGGACCACTCTATGAGATAATCTAATACCTTGTATCACAAGCCAGTCTAGACTTGTGGAAATGTCACCAAGTCACTTTGATAAGTTCAGAGGTCAATTAAATTTAAACATCACACCAGTCTGAAATTCTGTGATTGTGGCCACATCCCCTTTCTGTGAATAATTGTCATTTTATTTTTTTTTAATTAATGATATTACTTGATTCCGAATTATCTTTCATTTATGACAGCTAGAAAAAGACAGCTGTCACTGCTTCTCGAAGAGCCTGATGATCAGGTCCTTAAGAAGAAAGGGAAGAAAATATGGAGCAACTGTGAAAAGGCTGCTGTTGAACGACATCTAGGAGCCTTCATGACAGTCCAATCTAGATTACCTGGGAAGAGTGAGATTGAGCAGTGCTTGAAAGCTGAACCAGCTTTAAAACACAGGAGTTGGCGCAATGTCAAAGATTTCATCAGAAACAAAAAAGTTACCAAATCCCAATTGTCAAAGAATTGGGGAAAAATCTAGTATGGTCAATATCAGTTCAAGGAACCAGCTTGCAGATTACTGAAACCGTGAAGGTGTCTATGTGAACTTATTTTCCTGTGTTAATCTTTCAGCACATACCCCGAGAAAATTCTTGTTGAGGGAAGTATTTTATAATTTCCTGAAAACTTGCATTTTGTTCTCTTCAGTATTAAAGAATACTTATGAACAGATCAACATTTTAAAAATGAAGTAAAATTTGGGGGTTGTTTAAGCTTGTTAAATGTAATTTTAATGATTTTGCCAATTGTGAAGTTCCACGCTTAGGACTGGTGTGTAATCTTGTGACACTCCCTGATTTATAGTCAATACAAGTCATACACATTAGGAAGTGTATCAAAAGCTAGCTTGGCTATTGGCCACTGTCTTTATTGGAATAGTACAGGTGTTGGAAGGGGTCACAAAATTCAGTGATACCAAAAGTAACTTTTTTGTAAGGTTCTACATACAAATACCAGCTGGATTCGACAGGAAATTATTGATTCCTGCTCTATTTTGACAGAAAAATGAATGAGTTGCCCGGCCATTTCAGTGTTTTCTTTTTGTGATTCTGGCTGGTTGCTTCCAATTTTGATTGATTTGTTATTAAGAAATTTGCTTCCCTGTACAAAACTTAATACCATAGAATTTTTATTGCATATGTACTCAAAAGAGCTTGTCTTTTCAAGGCAGTATTGATTTCATCTATCACTCTAACATTCAAATGTTAATTTGTAATTCCACAGACATGCAGGGATGTGAAAGTACTGATCTGTACCAAATTCTTGACATTAGGATTTGATATCCCTTTATGAGATACCCACTCCATGCATACCCATTGGCCTAGAGATTTATACAGGGAAGCAAAGATTTGCCTGAATTTGAAAAGGTTTAGCAGAAAGTTAGTGGTAATTGATGGAAATTTAAAATGATTTATATCGTGAAAATTATGTAAATGCAAATGTACATGAGCCTGATCGGTTTGTTACAGACTGACATTTAACAAATTTTGAAGGTTTGAAGGTCTGTAAAAAACAGTGGTATGTGTTGAGTTATTTTATGTTTCATTGTGAAGAGTGTCACTGGAAGTGTTACATGCTGATAGAATGTGGTTGCCATGGATACCTATTAAAGATAGAATCTATTAAATATCTAGTGTCATGGAAGGACAGGTTAGAAATTGGATTCTTGACTTAACGGTAGTCTTTTGTCTTTTCTATCTAAACGAAATACACTTTGGATTTCTTTAAACTGTAAATGTTAGTCAAGTATTGACCACTGACATATACATAGAATTTTAAAGCAAGGTATAGCTTTAAACTTTTGTCACAGACAGACATTAGCTTAAAAAATGCATGTATTTTTGTATTAAATCAAAAATACCTATTTTATCCTTTTTGTGTGAAAGTGATTTTATTTTCCTATTTATGCAAAACATGGCTTGAAAAGGTTACTTTTAAGGTGAAATACAGGGGGTGGGGGGAATTCCCTCCCATTTTTCATAGACCAATAAATATCTTTTTTTAATCATTAATTGGAAATTCCCTAACATTTGACATGGCATTATATTGTATTGTCTGTCCGTGACAATTTTCAAAATCATTCTTAGTATATGAATATTTCATTGACCTGGGTTTCATTCATATATGTCTCTAGCTAGTGAGATAGCTCAGTATGTTTTTTGTTTTGATTTTACTTGTACGACTTTTTTTCTTTCACGGATGGACAAATTTGCATAAAGGTGTAAATTACAATGCAGCAAGGCCATATCTTGTACAAATATTTTCAAAGATATGTACATGTATATATATATCTTCTTTTTTTTTTTTTTTTTTTTTTTGCTTTTCAGTACAGTGGTGTTTGATCTACTATTACTTGCTAACAAAACTTAAGAAAATATAAAGAGTGTTCAACTAGGACCAAATCAGTCTTTCTCGAAAATGTCCATCCGTAACAGCAGTGTTCAACACCCCTTTCCAAAAGTGGGCCATTGCATTGACTTTCTGGACCTTATCAAATAAACAAATAATGCATTTTAGTAACTTTTAGACATTAATGAAAAATCTGAAAGTGTTTACATCATAAGAATGTGGAGAAAACAAATCACCTCGGTGCTCTCTTTAACGATCAGGCTCGCATTCTGCTGGAACAGGCTGTTCAGATGGTAGCATTGTTCTTTCATCTTTATGCGATATGATATTCATGTTGTTCTTCAAGATAATCAGTGTAGAAAATGAAACTACATATTGTATGTCATATTTCTTGTCGACGGCACGGAAGGGGGCGAAGCGATTTGAAAAGAAGACAAAATTTACTTTCTTCTCATGTTATGATTTTTTCCAGAGAGTATTTATCTTCGCTGCTTTTTAAGTTTGAATTTGGCTAAGCATGTTAACTTTTTGTAAAAAGTCTATGGAAAATGAAGAAATTTCCACGATTTCGTACGTACTCGCTGGTTTTCAGCATCGATCAAATCAGAACCATATATCGTATCAACTTGGGGCGAAGTGTTTTGGATAGAGCGGGCTGTAATCTACATGACTATATAAAACTCATTGCTATTGGTTATTTAACTCCGCTGCTTTCTTAGGCTAAAACTACTGATCAATTGGAAAAACTGTCTCAAAAGTAGAAAACCTAGCGATGACGTAATGGGCGATACTATTCATCGCAAAGGGAGATGACCGGATGTACGTGGTATGTACGTACGTACAGTCCATTGTCTCATTTCTCACGCGAGAAGCCCGAATGTGACAACGGTGATCTTTCCCAAGGTATTTTAAAGAGGAATCCTCCTGTTTTGTCCGAAAAAACTTATTACAACGGCCATGAAGGTGGTTAAAATGATCAAGTATGCTTTAAAGGGAAGATAAACCCCAAGAACAATGTGGATTGAGTGAAAGCAGCAACATTAGTAGAACACATCAGTGAAAGTTTGAAGAAAATCGGACAATCGATGCAAAAGTTATGAATTTTTAAAGTTTTGGTGTTGGAACCGCTTGATGAGGAGACTACTAGAGGTTATGACGTATGAGTAGACTACAATATCAAGAAAATATAAAGAAAATACTACAAAAATCCATTTTTCATGAAAATTACAAATTCCATCAACTTGATATTGACATATGTTAAGGGTAGCAATATTCCCCCTGCTTTCTGAAAGCGGTTGGTCCACTGCTCTTTCATAATTCTAGAAAAGTGAATTTTTGTTGAATATCCTTTATATTTTCTTTGTATTGTTGTCCACTCATACGTCATATCCTCTAGTAGTCTCCCCATCCAGCAGTTCCAACACCAAAACTTTAAAAATTCATAACTTTTGCATCGATTGTCCGATTTTTCTCAAACTTTCACTGATGTGTTCTACTAATGTTGCTGCTTTCACTCAATCCACATTGCTCTTTGGGCTTACCTTCCCTTTAAGATTGGTGGAAGCGTACATAATTTCATGAAAAAATGTCTACATAGCCAGAAAATGAGGCAATGAATGAGGTCCTTAGGCAGCCAAACAATGAACGATCGATTCGGTGCAGTGAGTCCCACATGTACAAAGTTGCGTATGGTAATTACAGTACTGTACGCATACTGGCTTCCATCAGGGAGGTGGGGAGTCCCTGCTTTCATACTCGAGCTGTGGCTGTCTATGTAATCCTGAGGCATTTCAGGAAGCATTTTTGTCCGACAAAGCTGTCAGACAAATTTTCTCTCAGGCAATCAGATGCAAGGATTTCTGTAGCTTGTAACAGTGTGTCAGAAATTATGCTTCATCAAATGCCTCCATGCAATGCAGCGAACCCCTATTTTGATAATGGAAACGCCCCGTCTCTTTGCTATCTCCGTTCAAGCGTGAGATGAGTAAACAACGTGACCCAGTGACCTGAACGTGCACACACGCTGTTGCTCGGAAGGCTTGTGTCCAAAATTGGGGGAAAGTTTTCATAATGGGTTAAAAGAAATCTTAGAAAAATATCTTTTTTTCTTGATCATCCTTTCATGTCGATTTCAAAAGCAGTTTACTAACCCTTGAATTACCATTTTCGTAGGTTTTTTTTTTTTCATTTTTTCCTTCTTTGTTTTTACCAGCGGATGGGGGGGGGGGGGCACGTGCCCCCCCCCCCACCCATGCCCCCCCCCCCCCCGTAGTTACGCCACTGTTCCTAGACCTAGATATCTAGTGAATTTTAGGCGGAATAAAGTCATCCAACCACAATTTGTAGACTCACACTCAGTTATCTTTCAGTTTTAACTTTCAGTCATTGAAAAAAATCATATCTACTATTACTAAAGATTACCAAGTCCATGTGTTATTACTATTATACATTGAGTAGCATGTAACTTGCTACTCCCAGAGCTACCAGAGCTTGCTGCTTCCAGTAGGCTACTATACTGACTGTACTTGGTAGACAGTACCGAACACTTCGCGTGATTTTACTGATTATTTTTCATAACAAAACAGTTACTCTTTTTTCTGTACACCAGTATCTACTCATGAAATAGTAGATATATCTTTATCTATTCAAAGTTCAAAGGCAAGCGGTCCTGATGATATTGCGCCAAGAATTATAAAAGAATGCATCCATTGTTTTGTTGAACCTCTTTGTTATATTTATAATTTATCTTTGCAGTTTGGTGTTGTCCCTGATAATCTTAAAATAGCTAAAATTGTTCCGTTATTTAAGAAGGATAATCCAGAATGTATTGAAAATTATAGGCCGGTTGCAATTCTTTCTATTTTTGCTAAAGTTTTGGAAAGACTAATGTACAATCGTCTTTCTAATTTTTTAACCAAAAATAATATATTGATACCAGAACAATTTGGATTTCGAAAATATTTCTCTACATGTTCTAGCGTAATATCCTTCACAGATTATATTTTGCAGAAAATTGATGATGGTAATTATTGTTGTGGAGTCTTCATGGATTTGTCAAAAGCATTTGACACCATCGACCACAAGATTCTACTTAAGAAATTGTATTTATATGGAGTGAGAGGTGTACAGTTACAGTGGTTTGAAACTTATTTGTCCAATAGAAAACAGTATGTGATGGTCTATGGTGTCAGATCCTCTTATCTCTCTGTGAATATTGGTGTACCACAAGGTTCTGTTTTGGGTCCTCTGCTTTTTCTTATTTATGTTAATGATATAGTAAATTGTTCTCGTGTATTTAAGTTTTCACTTTTTGCTGATGATACAGTGGTTATGTTTTCACATAAGAATATTGCTTTATTGATAAGGACAGTGAATACACAACTTCAATTATTAGATGAATGGTTCAAGAGTAACAAGTTATTTTTGAATTATGATAAAACAAAATATGCTATTTTTCATTCTACGACTAAAAAAGCATCGTTGAATAATGATACTTTAATGAAAGATAATAATGTTACTGAAAGAACTGAATCAATATTTTTCTAGGTATACTTATCAGTGAATCCCTCAGTTGGAAACTTCATATATCCAATGTTTCTTCAAAAATCTCACGGACCGTTGGGATTTTATCAAAACTCAAAAATGTTTTACCAAGAAAGATATTGATTATTATTTATAACTCTATTGTATTGCCACATTTAAATTACTGTAATGAAATTTGGGGAAAAACATATCATGTACATATCAATAAGCTTGTTCTTCTTCAAAAACGAACAATACGTTTAATAAGTAATGCCCCATATTATAGCCCCAGTCTGCCATTGTTCATTAAATTACAGATTTTGCCATTGCATGAACTTGTCAGATTGAATATCCTTATCTTTATGTTTAAATATCATAGAGGTATGCTCCCTTCTGTATTTGATAATATGTTTCTAACAAATTCTTATTTTCATATGTATTTCACTCGTTCCCGAAGTAATTTACGGTATCCCTTTACTCGTTTGACTGTACGATCCCACTCTATTAGGTTCACAGGTGTAAGTGAATGGAATTCAATAAGTACTGCTTTGAAACGCAGTACAACTCTTTCTAGATTTAAGTGCTTACTGAAGCATTCTTTTTTTGAACAGTTAGCCATGACTGAGTAGCAAAGTAGTATGTAAACTGCATGTGTGTGTGTGTGTGTGTGTTGTGTGTGTGTGTGTGTGAGTGTGTATATACTATGTACGTATTAATGTGATGATTTTTTTTTTATATTTACATTGTACTTGATTTCACACAGAACCAGTTGTAATATATGTTGCTATTGCAAAGTTGTATTTTCATGTGTAGGCAACCTAACACAAGCACAAGATGCTTTCAAGGCTGCCTGGCTCTCATTGTAAACGCCATTATTACATGTTATTGTGTTTTATTTTGCCGAATAAATGGCCTAAATTGGCCTCACTCAATCAATCAATCAAAATCAAACCTGAGAATGCTTCGATATTTTTGTCCCTAATGTGGTACACTTCTGCAGAAGGACATGCTTATTGAGCTTTTTAAAATGATGGGCTTTAGTTTATAAGTTATTGACATCTGAATCCTAATTGGATAATACTGGTTGCCATGGCAACAGAAGAAAACTTTTTTACAATAAAGAATGAAAATGTTAGTTTGTTTTTTTAATTACATCTATCTACCAAAAATGAACAAAAAATACGAAAGTTTGCAACACTAGCAGGCATTTTGGGGGTTACCAATCACATGTAGGCATCTGGTTACCATGGTAACCATGCACAATAATTATCATATCTTACAATGTATCCCATTGCATTGCTGACCTCTCTAGCAACATGTATAGTTTTATAGTTTTAGGGAGTTTTGATGAATGCTTCATGAAATAAATGCAAAAAAAAAATGTCATTATTTTGTCATTTTACAATGCCCCTTGATATAAAAGCGACAAACGTCACCGACTCCACTGCTTGGCATGAAAAGTTAGTTTGCAGGCAAAAACTCTTGTTTGTAGAAGAAAAAGTCTGCATGCGCTAAGACTACTACACGCACCACTGGCACTGGCCGATGGCGCCTGTAGCCAGTGCTAGTGGTGCGTGTAGTAGTCTTGGCTCTTTTTCGATTAAGGTCTTGTCGCAACTAAAGTGGAATGTAAAATTTTATTGAAATCAAAATTTAGAATCACATACTACCTAGGGGTGTTCCAGAGGGTCCAGTCGACCACCCCATGCAGTAAAAACCTTTTCTGCAGGGTGGATTGAACGAAGTCATTTTTCTGGGTCCCTGCGCCTTGACTATTATATATCTGCTCTTGTGGCGTTGACACAAAGACAAACAAGTACATGCATGTACACTCAGCAAAAAACAGAGAGTAAACACTCTTTGAGGTTTATATTTCTCATAGAAAAAAGACAAATTTATCAAAATGAAAAACATGAATTAAGTTGCAAAAAAAAAGCTATGACCTCTATAATATCTTGGAAGGCCAAAAGATTATTAAAGGCTAAGATAATGAAGGAAAATGAAGAATCTTCTATCAATTCCAAATTCAAAAGAAATGAGAGAAGAAGTGATATAAACAAAATTAGTAGGAATTTAAGCTGATTTCTCAAATAAGAAAAAGTGTAAATAATATTTGATTCTTGAATTTTCTCATTAATATTCTGAAATTACTCAGGTAAAAGAATGAAGTCAAGATATTCTGTTCATTCAATTATCTTTGTTCCCTTAATTTTTGCTATTTCATTAATGTTTCTCACTGTGTTAAACTGGTGTTATGTTATCATCAATTTCCAAATGAGAGACATGTCAATCTTTGCATTTTTTTTTTATTTTGTGCCTTGGAAGACAAAAGCAACTGTGTTCACTCATGTGTAAAGTTTTACTTTATATTGACCTACTAGTTTGATAGCTAATGAAATTACCTTTAATATGGTATATAAGACACTTACTTTTTATCTACATCTTCTATGAAAAATATGAACTCGGAAAAAAAAAAGTTTACTTTTTTTTTTGGGCTGTATGTATTTAAAGACTGAATGCCAAGAAATGCCAACGATTGTTTCTTTTTTCACTCAGAACTGTTTCAATAGAACGCGTATAATCTCTTAAGCACGTAAGACAACGTTATCTTGTGATAATGATATACTAGCATATTTTCCCTGTTTAGGTTTCAACAATTTATGCATCCCATACTGTACTGCTTCTACCGGCACTGCTTGTCTATTTAGTGGCAAAATACTGAAATTTTTAAAACCTTTTGGAAATACTTTGCTGACATGGAACCTTTAGCCTGCTTACACCATAACATGGTATGCCCATAGAACTATCGTTAAGAGCTTACCTGACAATTTCGAGCCTCTCTGGCGAGGATCTTGAAGAAGTTGTCGTGAAATTTTGACCACACTATTTTTACTCTGTCCAGTACGCTACTGACACACATCGCCTCTGCCAATTCTCGAGACACGGTTCTTCCGAACCTCAGACCTTGTATCTGTAACGATTGCTATAAAAGGGAAGGAACATTGATAGTTTGAAGCAGGAAACAGTTGTATTTCCAGCATGGAGAAAGATTGTTTATGTACATTCATAATATATATATATATATATATATATATATATATATATATATATATATATATATACATATACATTGATGAACGATGGTCGTACGAATATAGCTGGCGGTTAGTGGATGAATGCATTTTCATGTTTGTTTTTTCTCTCTCTCGCTGAGAGGTGGTAGATTAAGATATGACTTAATAGCCATGATACTACGTGCATTACTATAAAGCATAAATGTTGAATGCGTACCTTAAGTTTCTACTTTGAAATTCACTTGGAGATATGGGCATATCCAATATAATCATCGCGTCATGCAAGGACACGCTTGAATTCGTCTCACAGTAGTAGTTTGACAGCTTTAATGTTTAGTTGATTTATCTGTTGTTACTGCAGCTTATCACATTGATGTCCTTCTTTCCAAATGAAATCAACATCTGATATTTTCATCATTATGTGGTAGTAAATGGGTCATTTCAAGTTCGGTGTATCTCACAAACAGGTATCGTTTTAATCGAGAGTTAGTCTCATGTCTCAAAGAAGTAAAGGGCCTACAAAATATCGAGCTTGTAAAACTGCATGCAGGTCCCAAATTCATGGGATTTGAATGTCTTAACCAACTGAAATTATTCATATGATAAAATTCAATGCTGAAGAATAAACTTGTATAATAACAGACCACATTTTGCTCGATTTTCTTTTCGCAAAATAACTCTGAAAGTTATATAGTTGAATTAAGTTCTGATTATTTTGCTTTCCGTTTTTTCATGACAATATATCATTTGACAATAAGTCATAAATAATATGAATTGTTCAAACGCAATAATACACGTTGTTGGGTATGATCGTTGTAACAGATAACGTATGGGGAGAACGTATTTACATGTATATTTTTCTCGAAAAGTTGATAGTGGACCAAGAAACAGAATCGAATCGCATGCATGTAAATGCTCAGAAGTAGATTGTTAGTCAAAATGTAATCTTCATATGAATATTCATATGTTTAAACGAGCTGTTTCACTCACCACTTGGTTACACTGAATCAAAAATGATGTTCCTGATTTTGTATGGTCTGAAATGTACGATAGGCCTACTAGACTGTATTTCACCCATTGTTCTCCCACTCTTCGGGCGGCCTCCTCAGTATGACATTCAAATGCTACATCAACGCAGAAATTTTGGTCGTCCAACTCTACCAACATGACCAAGCTGTTGATGATATCACGACCAAGTTCTTTGCTGAAAGATGAGGAGAAGTAAAGTACATAACGGAATTCCTTATAACGTTCAAGGAGTTTGTCTTTTATTTGTACGTACTTTGAACGATCAACTGCGAATAATTCACTTATGTATACCCCCGCAATATATTCCTGGAACAATTTGTGGGGGAACGCAACCGTTGACTCAACGACGGGTGGAATATTGACTTTGCGCCGACGCTCCCTACTGATGATATTTTTCTCTGTTGTCAAAACCCCGACTTTGCAGCATATGTCCTTGGATTTCTTACAGTTTTTGAATCGTTCTTCAGGAAACGAAAGAGTAGTGTGAAATAAACCTTCAAGTGCTATCTCACCTACGACCTGAATTGCTTTTTCAGCTTCCGCAAAATGTTCATCTGGGTTCTGAGTCGTTAGATCGTCACTCGTTTTTGATGCGTAGTGATCTTTCAGGAAAGAGATCATTGTGTCAAAAATCTGAGAGAAAGTTTGCAATTTTGGCAATTCTCTCCGTCTCTCTTCACTTATATCTTTCCACATGAGGCAAAGCATTGCGCAGTAGATGGGAAACGGGGCCATGTTAGATCGGATGACATCATTGTCTTCCATAAAACCGATCAGGTCTTCTGCCAGAGTGTCGTTCTCTCTTATTCGAAAGTATCTCCTGATGTACTTTTGTAAATTATCCTTGTTGAACCCGCTGACGCTAATGAATGTGTAAGCTTCCGCAAGATCTTTTTTCATCGTGAATTCATGCTTTTTACATGGTCTTGTGGTCACAATTACCTTGCATACATTGTACTGCTCTAAACCTAGAATGCGAAGGACCTCACTGCGGCTTCGTTTCTCTATTTTCCGGCTAAACTCGTCGAATCCATCAAAAACAAGGAGAATTTTATCTGGATTTCTTAATATGTAGGAATCTATCTGGTTTGTCGTTGCTACGGATGAATCAGAGAGATATCTTTGCACAATGCCACCAATGGTTGTGTCATCACTGACGCCCCGAAGAGGAATCACAAGCACCATGTCCAAATCCTGGAGAATTCTGTTGTTACACCAGTCCCAGGCGATCTTACTGCACAGCGTTGTTTTTCCAACACCTCCCTCACCCGAAATAAGGATGCGTTTTGAAAGTCTCGTATCGTCATCTCCGGTCAAAATTTCCTCGTACATTATTGATGCTTTACGCTTGCCACTTCGGTCTGTAAGACTCAAATTGGTGTAAATTTCATCCAGGTTTACATTTTCCATGAAGTTGAGTGGATCCACATTGACCCTGCGTCTTGACAGCCGGTAATACTCCTTTAGATCTCTTTTTATTTCCTCTACCTGTTCATTTGTAAGCGAAGATGCGCTAGTCGATGATCCTGAGAAGAGCAAAGATAGTCTTTTGTGAATATGCGTATAAACAAATATATATATAACTAGAGCACTCGCAATCGAGCACATGTATCCCCCGAACCCGTTCCATACCCCTTCTGGATTACTTTTGATGCCAGAATGTTGTATAATATGGCAACTGTCGCAGGATACAATAAAATCCGACGTGAAATGAGGCTAGTATTATATATAGCACATACAAGGAACATGACATGTCATCCTATAAAAGTTTAAACAATGAGAGCGCTGGCAATCAAAAATTTTGTTACCTAGAATAACTCCCCATAAACTTCCATAGCAAGTTTGAATAAAATCCGACGAGAAATGTGGCTTATACAGCATATACAAGAAATGTGACATGGACTCCAAGTCGGAACACTGAGGGCGCCGCAAACTGCACCACAAACTGTTGTGTCCTTCATGTAGAATGACCACCCATACACCAAGTCTGAGTAAAATTCAGTAACAATCAAGTTATTGCCTAAATAAGCATGCATTTTTGCAAATGTTGACATGATCAGGGTGACCTTTGACCCTGTAAAAGTTGGAACAGAAAGGGCAGCATTATCAATAGGTGTAGGTGTATATTGAAAAAAAAAAATCGGTCGAGAAACAAGCTAGGCCAGCGTCGCACACACAAGCAGACCCTGTTAAATTTACCTTTTCATGTATAAAGAAGGAACAAGCCATGGCGCTACCACCGAAAACAATAAAGGCATCTTCATTTAAATATAAAGCACCTTTTTGCCAAATTTGAAGAAAATCTGATAAGATATGTGGCTCATCGAGCACACACAAGAAATGTCCATTGGCATCCAAGTCGGAACACTGAGGGCGCCGTCACCACAAACTGTTGTGTCCTTCATGTAGAATGACCACCCATACATTTCCTTAGCAAGTCTGAATAAAATCCATTGAGTAAACAATCAAGTTCTTGCATAAATAAGCACTTCTGCAAATTTTGACATGATCAGGGTGACCTTTGACCCTGTAAAAGGTGGAACAGTGAGGGCAGCACTATCAAATAGGTATAGGCGTATAGATTTGACTATGATACATTTACATACCAAATTTGAAAAAAAAAAAAAAATCGGTCAAGAAACAAGGCTGAAAAGAATGTCCTTTAGTGAAGGTGTTAGCCGTAGTTTCTTTTGTATCTAGAATGATTTCAACCAAACATCCTCATTAAAAAAAAAAAAATGTTGAACGAAAATATTTGCAAGATTTTTCTTGGACTTTTAAAGAAGCGCTAAAATATCTTGAGTCACGCTGTACAATTAAAAAATTACACCAAAAAATACACAGTAATGACGATCATCAAGATTAACTTTGAATATAATTCATGGAAACTTCATGGTGCCCCCTTTCTTTGTTAGGATAAGATAAACGTTTTAAGTTTATGAATCTCGACCTAATTTCTAATTTCTCCAACGCACATCAAGTTGATCCGTTCTCTGTGGTTTACACATCAGGAATTCCAGGCATCCTTGTGCAACAAACAACATTAACAATCAAGGACAACAGAATCGACAGATATTGTCGTATACAATAATCATAATTAAGAAGTATAGTTATTACTGTATGAGTGCTATTATGAATAACATACCCTCTACTGGTATAAAACCGCGTAAATCAACACCAGACTCTTTGCAGTTCATTCGTGAGAGTGCGGGTCATGAAACTAGCATATAACATGATGAAGATATTTGACTGACAAAGCTTTTCTTCTTTTTTTTTTTTTTACATAAGGATGTGACACAGTAAGGACATAATAAGTGAAGAATCCTCCCTTCCGTGAAAAAGAGATAACATTACTGTGATTACCTGGCAATTTAGAGTAGCGTGCCACTTCGTCAGCCAAGGAGCCCAGATTGCAACCTCGAAGTTTCTCTCCAAGAACCCTGATGATATCGGTACCAGGAGGCTGTCTATCTCTCCATGTACACAGTATCTCCATAAGTGCTTCCTTGATGTCCAACAAATGCTTTCGTTTGACACTGTCTAGCTCGGAATAGTCAATGTCAAGGGCGGTTCCGAAGTCCACGTAGGATGAAGCAGGTATCTTATTACGCAAGCCGAGAAACATCTTCTGGTATTTTATTCTGCATGAAACAGATTGAGGGCTTGTAAATGTTATGTGTTTGGTATGTTTTAACATAGGTCTATTCAACGAAAAATAAAGTTTGTCTCACATTTAAAGAGGAAAAGGTACTGATTCGCTATGGGCTACAATGTTCCTTTGGTGACATAGAATGGACGTCGTAACTAAATTGTTATCATACAAGTATGATGACAAAAACCAGTAGAATTAGAGGATGCAAAGTATATCACAAACAAAGCAGTAATTTCATAACTTTAAATACAAAGGAGCTTAGGAACTCCTGCTATTGTTTCGCTATACCTGTCAGACGAATCATCATTCGGGCCTGGGTTGGTTTCAATGTCGCCCGCCCTCACCAGGCGAATAATTGGCATGTAGTGTCCAAACAGCAGCGTGCTCAGTGTCAATGTGGAGCATACCTGATGCCGGATTATTCCTCGCTGTGCGCAAATTACACACAGTAGAGGATTGAGGACATAAAAAGAGGGGAAAATAGAGGGAAAGAGAGAGGGAGAGAGGAGTTGACATCGGTAAAACGTAGAAAGTTCTATATAAGCCTATCTGAATTCGCTTATGACTTTTGATCATTGCTGGTACTGTAAAGGGGAGGGTATTTTCATGGGATCCCAATAGCGATGCGAACCTAACGCTTACAGTCGACTTTGCACAAGTCGAAAACTCGGCCAAGTCGGAGCTCCAGAAAAGTCCCAACTTTTGCCTCACTTATTTCTTTAAAATAACCTTTCACAAGTCGATGTTTTACAAGTCGAATTTCGTCTATATGTCGAAGATAATTTCAAGTCTAGATTTAAGTGAGTACAGTGTACATGCTAATTCCATCGCACAAGCGAAGTTTTTTTTTTTTTTTTTTCATCGTACGTCATTCATGCATGGAAGTACAGGTGTATTCTTTAAATAAACGAAGGAAAATACACTACGTTCGTAATAAAGCACTCCCAGGGGTCGAATCCAAGTTAGCCATTGTCTCCCCTCTATCCTTGATGTCCAGCTGAGAAGAACATAAATTACATGTGCCAAGGTAGAGGCGAGCTTTGTGTGGATGGCGCAGCGGGGTTTTGAGGGAAAAATAACAAAAACGAGAGGATACTCGGATCACCTAAAAAAACACCTTACAATCAGGTACGGCGCCGATCACACTTAGCGGTGAATGTCTGCAAGCGTAGCGAATTAGAGGGAATTTCAAAGTTCGTTAACGGTAGCAATCAAATTCGCAAACAGTTTTCACTGTCGTAAACAGTTTTTCTTGTAGCAAAGAAAATTTCGCCAGTCAATGAGACACCCCATCTGATTTCGCGGAGCACGCGAACTTGCGAAGGATGCAAATGGCAAAATCCAACATTCGGAATTTTACATTTATCAAAAGGTACTAGTATTCCGACAATGAAGCCGAACCCCCCCCCCCCCATTTTGGGCAGTTTGTGCGTAATTCTAGTATGTGCGAATGTTTACTATTGCTAAAAAGTACAGTCATCAGGTACAAACACGAAGACGGAAATATAAACAACGCAAATTTGTAACTAATCATTGAGAAATGTTTCCAAGGAGATCGAAGTTTTTCTCTTTCCTGTATTTTCCTTTCCTTCCTTTATATTTCTCAGTTGTGTAAGTGTGTGCCGACAGTTTTGATGACCTATCAGTTGTTGCTGTATTTTTGGCAGGTTCCCCCACACATTCTCGTAAGTTTGAATTATATTATTTTGTCGTGCTCTAGAGTTATCTAAGCAGATTACTCTGTGATTTTTTTTTTTTTAATCGCACAATGTCTCTGCTGGTTTTCATTTTTTTTTTCGTTATATGTGCGGATGCACGCTACGACTTTGATTTGTAGAAAACGTAGTGCTTTAAAGAGGATATACATCAACTGTGCGGATTTGCCCACAAACATGCGCCAAATGTTCTTGAGAATGTCTCAAAAAAGTACGCGAACAGTTACTGCTCTTTTGTCGTAGCATGATCCGAAGAACTTCGTGAATTTCGTGAAACATTCGCGAGACATTTTCCAAAGTTTCGGGTCTGTTTGGGGTTTTACGAACATTTTTGCGGACATCGCGCATGTCTTGCGCATGTCTTGCGCATGACGAGGCTTTAAGACCTTTCGACAACAGGTCACGGGTAAATCATGATTCGGTGTGCGGAAAAGGTTCGCAAAAAATCCAAATTGTTCTGAAATTTTCGCAAATTTAAAAATCGATGACGCTTCAGAATTCCCGCGTTCGTTTTGCGATCTAATGCAGACTAAAGTACGACTGTTAGATTTTGTCATTCGCCACGTGACAACATAAAAAACGCACATTATACATGCAATGCATTTCAATCATCGCAGTTCAATAATTGAGCTTCACGATTCTTTTTTCAACTCAAAGAAAACAAAAGCACTAGATAAGTTTACACCATATTGCTACCTTCTGCTGTATTTTAATAGTCAATGAAAGATAAAAGACATTGCATTTTCTGAAAATTCATCAGGAAATGCAAGTCGAAAGAAAAAAAAATCGACTTCCACGCAAGTCGAATTTTGCGTAAGTCGACGTTTTTTCGTTTTGGATCTACTTAGGCGAGGTTGACTGTACATGGATATAATCATACGTATCCGATTGCATTTCCAGTTTGTCCATGTAACAGCAAAATGATATGATATGCAGCGGTATGAGAACATAAATAAATATATTTATTCACAAGTATATCACTGAAGAAAATAATCTCCTACAGGAAATAATTATAAACACTGGTTAAAGGGGATGGCTAGTAACTGATCAGTGGGAATCAGTGGGAATGCTGAGGGATGATTGTTTCAAATTTTATGGGATTCATTTAAGAGTACACTATGTATCTATTGTTGTGTGAAAAGTATTTGCTTCAGAATGGTCTCATATTCAAGTAATGTGCTCTTTAATGTTTCCAGGCTAGCATGCCTGTACAGTAACGGGGCGTTAAATTGCACATTATTGAATATGAGACCGTTCTGAAGGAAATAGTTTTCACACAACAATAGATATATAATGTACTCTTGAATAAATCCCACAAGAACTGGAATAATTTCCCCCAGCATTCCCACTGATTCCCACTGATCAGTTACTATCCTTCCCCTTCAAGTTACTATCGTAAAATTGTAATATACTTCGGCTCTATCATACATCTTTCCAGCAAATAGTATTTTACAATAATTATGAATGTCAACTGAGGAAAATGTTCTTCATAATTAATGTATCATTACTTTATCATTATTACTATTATTAATCACAATTAGCCTACTTACTACGAGAAAAGAATAAAGTTATTTTCTTGGAAAGGAATATTTCATCTTCATCATATTACATCGTCTGGACAAATCATTTAGCATCATCATTCTTTATTTGTTTCGTAGTTACAGTATTAGATTTGCGGTTATCTTCGATCAAAAAAGAAAGAAAGAAAAGATTAAGTAAATGTCTGCTAGATGAGCTAACACAGTTCTTGGCATGAGGTAAATGAAATGCATTTGACTGTCTAGTTGGATAACTATGATGTGTCAGGTTACGACGAAACATGGTATTAAATATAAGCGGGAGGCAGTTTATCATAACTACACATAGATTTTCCTAAATGAAATAAAAACAAATCTTTCATATTCACAATCTTATCATCAAAAAAGGGTGTATGAGAGCAAGGATCGGCATTGCAAATGATTCGAGGTGTCTTTTTTTTGTAAAAGTAAAACCCTATGGTGTTTGATGCGTGTTTCTCCGTGCCAAAATTTCGTGATTAGATAATATAATATCAAAGACGAATACCTTATAAATAATGAGTGTTGGAAAATAGACAATTTAAGCCTATACGGCATGAAATAATTTTACAAACATTTTCTATATGAAATTTCCCAGAGAGTTTAAATACCGAGAAATGTCTTATACGAAACATTTTCTAAAACAGTGTAACCAAAATAAATATATATATTCAAATTATCTAAGGTATTACTAAAAAGCATATACTTAGTTTTATTGATATTTAGGGGCAACTTATTAGCTCGTATTCAATCACATAAATTTTGTAACTCAGCATTTACTGTATGTACAAGATTATTTGGGTCTTCATGTGAAAAAAAAATTGAGTCATCAGCGAAAAGTATAAATGATAACATAAGAGAGGAATCACAAAATCCATTAATTTAACAATAAACAACAACATGCCCAATAAACTATACCTTGTGGCACGCCACAATTAAATTCTTGTATATCAGAGTTATGATTGTTTATAGAACCGTATTGTTTACGAGCAGTCAGATAACTCCTGAACAACTACAAAGCCTCCCCACGTGTACCATACTGAGACAACTTATAAAGTAATACAATCATGGTGTATAGTGTCGAGGGCCTTGGAGAAGTCCAGGAAGATACCGATCAAGTGAGAGTTATTTTTTAAAGCAGTTGCTACTTTATCAACAAAATCCAACAATGCATAAAAGAGGTGCTATGCCTTTCTTGGAAACGTAAACTGGGAGTTTGTAGGAACACATTGGAATATCTTACCGTGATCTGCGAAAGACGCTGACATAGATAGTTCATCATCTTTCCTGCGACACAGCGCGAATCCATCAAAAGGTTTCTCCACGTGCACCTCTGACATGTCTGATGAAATGAATCAAGGGGCTGGATGGATGTGCCACGACAGAAACGAACAAGATTTCGCGTCCATCCTCTTGAACAGGAAGAAGTTGTAAACCTAGGCAAGAGACTCGACTGTATGCTTACATGGTATGATGAACCACGCTGAAGAGGAAGCGTCCTAATGGGAGTACTTGGGTATCTTAAGTCATCTGCTGCGCCTGGAGGAAGTCCTTTAAGATGTTGAAGAGACGATTCCGAGTTTCGTCTCCCGCTTTCACTCAAAGAACACTTTATGTGGTTGGAGAAGGTACCGAGGAGACCTGACTGAATTGTCATATTATGACAAGCTTGATGATGCAAAAGTGGCTTCCCCAGAATAGGAAAGGTTACCTTACAATCAGGATTCGTGTCATGGCACGTGTGCTTTGTATCACATGGGTTAGCCTTCCCATAATCCTGAACCTCCGGAGAGTCACTTTTGTCACTTGAATTTCGAGAGCCGCCGGTGCAGTGACGACTGTTAAGTCTTCCACGTTTGAGACCGAGTTGCAAGTTTCCAGAATGGTGGACGAATCGCCCAATCCTCACACGCCACAGACTCAGGCAGATAGTCATGGCTGTAGAATTTCTCCTGCAAGTGTGACAAGCAGATAAATACGATTTATAAAGACGTAAGTACGCACATTGGGGAAATATTGAATGGAATGTCATATTGGTACATCATATTCAGAGTTGTGGACAAAAGATGAAAACCGAATGCAACAAAGGCACTCCAATCAAACAATAACCAGACTGTAAATCTTTTCTTCCATATGGCTACAATATAGTAAAACAAGCTTAGAGTAAACAGACAGAATCCAATTGCACTGGAACTAGTAGGCAAGTAAACAAGAAATGTATAACAAATAATTATCTTAAAAAGAGCAACAATTAACAGGAAAGTGCTTGACATTTGGCATTAATCATGTGATCTTCGGTGAGAAAGGGCCATGTGAAGACCATTCCCTTCCATTGGTATCATTTTTCATCACTCATGGTACCTCTAGCAAAAGGCGAAAGGTGAATAAAGACATAAAAGAATTAGAGACTAAAGAAAGAAATAAAGATTACAACGTGATTTATATAGAAACATTACGGTGAAAGGGCATGGAACTACTTTTAAAAAGAGTGAAAGGAACTTCCCCTTTTCATCTTAACGTGAGGAAAAAGACACTTTTTTTAATTGACTAACCGTTATCAGATACTGTTAATGTTTTCGTTGCTATTAGTATGAACGTGATGATACATTTCGGAGGGAAAAAAATGATTGACACTTCACAATCTGTTTTTTTCTTTACTTGACTTTTCTTCTCACACAGACTATGTTGTCCAACCATGATTATACAGAACTTTTGTCCGGAAAGTGTAATTTCACGAACACATTAATTTTAGATTTGGTATGAAGATGTTAAGACTCTCTAATGCAATCGGGCACATGCAATGGAAATTTTTTATCTGAAATTGAACCACCTAAGGACTTATGACAGCAATTAACATCGCAGTGAATCATGAAGTTCTCACAAAATTTAAACATTTCTTCTATGATGAAAGGGATAAAGGAGAAAGAGCTCTAACCTACATCCACATGAAGACGCGAACACATTTATACATTGAACCAACGTGTAAATGCACATAGTAGACTCAATGACTTTGAGATCAATTCATTCTATGCAATGAAAATAGAAGAAATTCTGTTTAAGATTTTTAAGGAGACATATGTCTGCATAAAAATTGGAACCAATCTCGAACATTCATTACGTTACTATGAAGTTGCTTGTGAGCACATTTACAATAATCTACGTGTAACCTATAGGTTTGCCTAGCAAGGGAAAGCCGAGAAATGCGCGATAATACACACACACACACACACACACACACACACATATATATATATATATATATATATATATATATATATATAACGAAGAATCAAGAAATAAACTAGAATGAATTATTTCGCCAGTAAAGAATGAGTTTATTGTACTCAAATTTTCGGTGGCCTCCACCTTCTTCAGGAGTCTCGACGGGGAATGAGAGGCACCAAAACACAAATTGAACACTAGACATTGTAATTTGTCATCACTGACAAATTAAGGTGATCCGATTTTTTTAAATCAATGATTCGAGTCCTGATACTGCAAAGTCTCAGCTACAACATATTAAAATCTGAGAGAAATTCACCGAAGCATAAGTAAGATAGTGCTCGATAAAGAGAGTCATGTCAATTTTCACATCTAAAAAATTCCCTCCCATAGAGATAACACGTCATAGCGAAGGTAGAAAAAGAAGTACATATGACCTTTGACCCCACTTTGCACAGACAAGATGGCATCTGAGCAAAAAGTGGTTATTTTATGAAATGATCCCTGTAACATGGTCTTTACGTGTGGAAAATATGGGAAAGATAGGACATGTATTCACCAAGATACAGGATGAAACATCTATGACCTCTGACCCTAATTTACATACCCAAGATGGCATCTGATCAAGTAGTTGTTATTTTATGAAATAATGTTCGTGACATAAACTAAACATGTGCAAAATATGGTGGTGATAGGGTATGTTTTTCTTGAATTATTGCACATAAAGTTGCAAAAAGAAAGAAATATTTCAATACATCGAAGATAAACTTTAATTTCAACCAAGTTTTTTTACGTGATTCCGACAACGTATGAAAAAACGAAGGGCGTATTCACGATAGCCCTACGTCTCAGCTACAACATATTAAAATCTGGGAGAAATTCACCGAAGTATAAGTGAGCTAGTGCTCGATAAAGATAGTCATGTCAATTTTCATATCCATAAAAATTGCATTCCCATAGAGATTACACGTAAACTGGTCAAATTTGACAAGGTTACCTTCAATCCAATTTTTCGAGGTGATGTCGTCATCTAATTAAAATTGTGTAATTTCATTTATGAAAGAGCATTTCATAAGCTACAACATATTGAAATTTGGGTGAAAATTGGCAAAGGATAAGTGAGGTACGCTCGAGTAAACTTGAAATTTGATGACGTCATTTTGAAAATTTACTTTTTTTACTTTATTAAGAAATTTGATATCTTTTAATCATTTTGTTTGCATAGCCAGCCCATGAAATGACATGTACAACTCATCAGCTTTCAGAATATGTAAAGAAAATGAGGGGTCACCGTCCATCCTGACGAGTAAAATCCGATTTAAAATTGGCGGTTTTTTGGCATAGTGGCACTGTGTATCGCCATTGACGCGCGCGCTGAATTTCAACTTTGACTGGCCCGTATGACGTCATATTGCGTCGAATTGACTTGAAACTTGGTAGAAATATTCCCTGACATTTCAGAAATCAGATATAAGTGAAAAAACGATAAATTTCTATTGCATATGAGCTTTGCGTGCGTATATGCGCGCGCGTACGCGTCCGCCCGATTTTTTCAATTTTTCAAAAAATGCTCCAAATGGTCTGAAACATGTGCAAAAAAATTTTGAGCTCAATTTGAGCATACAAATATTTCAACGCGCGCGTACGCGCGCGTTTTGAGATAAAAATGAATTTTGAGAATATGAGTAGAATCCGCTTGACTTGAAATATATATGACGTAAATTTCATTGAAATATTCCATTACATTAATGAGATATGCATGGAAATGTGTTTTCATATAATGACGTCATAGTGACGTCACGGTCTACTGATCGCTATGATTTTACTTGCGCTGTCGTCTTTGCGACATGATACATATATGGTATAAGTTTGACATTGATAGGCAATGCACTTTCTGAGCTAACCTCTGCACAACTTTTGTCCAGAAATAAAGAAAGAAAGAATCCGTACAGATACAATAGGTGATCCGAGAGGATTCTCGGATCACCTAAGAATCCGTACAAAAACAGAAGGTGATCCGAGAGGATACTCGGATCACCTAACTAGACTTGGAATTTGTCAACACTGACAAATTAGGTGATCCGATCTGTTCGTAAATCAACGATTTGAGTCTCCTGATCCCAATAGGCATGACCATACCGGTTTCATCTGTGTTTAGTGGACATTGGCCGTGTGATGTTTGGATTCTCATTTAGAAAAGGGAGTCAGACCTGCCATCTATGGTACACAATTCCGTATTGACCGATTCGGGTTCGTTGAGGGCAGTAGACATTTTATGGCACTGGGCGCAGCCATGAGCTCAAATTGCGGTGTCTCAGCCGACCCCCCCTGCTCTCCCCCACCCCACGGGCAACATGTTTATCGCGCACTTGTAACAAAGGTTCGCGCACTAAGCAAGCATTCGCGCACTCAGTACGAGATGCCCATTGGCTAAAACAACCACGCATCAGTTTTTCATTCTGCGCGCGTGAGAGGGGTGGGGAGAGAGGAGGGGGGGGGGGTCGGATGATACACCGCAGTAATGGCGCTGCCCATGCCAAAAATACACATAGCGCGTCACAGAATCGGTCAATACACTACACTTGTGTTTCTTAACCCCGGACTTTCTCTGACCCAGGACTATCGTTAGTCCCGTACCAATTTTTTCAGCTTTTTACACTCGCCAATTAGTCCCGTACTATCTCTTGTCCGGGGCTAAGGAGAAAACTGACCTTTTTACACTCGTCTTTCTTAGCCCCGGACTTTCCAAACCACATGAATATTCATAATTACGCTGTGTACTGTACACGTACACGCACGCACCGGCAGCACTTGATTACCTCGTTTCTGATTGGTCAGTGAGGGTCGCACTTCGTCTCCGTCGCTTAGCCCAGGATTATTTTTTCGTTCTGTTTACACTCACTTGCTTGGCACCGCAATTGCGGTGCTAGCACCGCAATTGCGGTGCTAACCCCTGCTATTTTGCAGGGCCAGATAGTACCGTACTATCGGTGGGGCTAGCCCACTTTGGCAAAAACGAGTGTAAACAGAAAGTGGGCTAAGGATAGTCCCGTACTATCGGTGGGGCTAAGGCCCCCCCTTAGCCCCACCGATAGTCCGGGGCTAAGCAAAAATTTACAAGTGTAAAAAGCCCTTAACGAAGATACAGAATGAAGTATATTTGACCTTTGACCCCACTTTGCACAGACAAGATGGCATCTGAGCAAAAGGTGGTTATTTTTTGAAATGATCCTTGTAACATGGTCTTTACGTGTGCAAAATATGGGAAAGATAGGACATGTATTCACCAAGATACAGGATGATACATTTATGACCTTTGACCCTAATTCACATACCCAAGATGACGTCTGATCAAGTAGTTGTTATTTTATGAAATAATGTACGTGACATGAACTAAACATGTGCGAAATATGGAGGTGATAAGGCCTGTTTTTCTTGAGTTATTGTAAAGAAAGTTGCAGAAAGAAAGAAATATCTCAATACATCGAAGATACGCTTTAATTTCAACCACGTTTTTTGACGTGATCCCGATATCGTATGAAAAATGGAGGGCACATTTTCGATAGCCCAAAGTCTCAGCTACCACATATTAAAATCTGGAAGAAATTCACAGAAGCATAAGTGAGCTAGTGCTCGATAAAGACAATCATGTCAATTTTCACATCTACAAAAATTCCCTCCCATAGAGATAACACGTCATAACGAAGATAAAGAAAGAAGTACATATGACCTTTGACCCCACTTTGCACAGACAAGATGGCATCTGAGCAAAAAGTGGTTATTTTGTGAAATGATCCTTGTAACATGGTCTTTACGTGTGCAAAATATGGGAAAGATAGAACATGTATTTACTAAGATACAGGATGAAATATTTATGACCTTTGACCCTAAGTTACATACCCAAGATGGTGTCCGATCAAGTAGTTGTTATTTTATGAAAAAATGTACGTAACGTGAACTAAACATGTTCAAAATATGAGGGTGATAGGGGTTGTCTTTCTTGAGTTATTGCAAAGAAAGTTGCAGAAAGAAAGAAATATTTCAATACATCGAAAATAAGCTTTAATTTCAACCAAATTTTTTGACGTGATGCCGACGTCGTATGAAGAAACGAAGGGCACACTTGTGATAGCCCAAAGTCTCAGCTACAACATATTAAAATTTGGGAGAAATTCACCGAAGCATAAGTGAGGCGAGAAAGATAGTCATGTCAATTTTCATTTCCAGAAAAACTGCACTCCCATAGAGATAACACGTAAACTGGTCAAATTTGACAAGATTACTTTCAATCCATTTTTACGAGATGATGCCGTCATCCAATCAAAATGTTGTTATTTTATTACTGAAAGAGCATTTAATAAGCTACAATAAGCTGCACTGTGTATCCCCATTGACGCACGCGCGGAATTTTGAATTTGACGGGCCTGTATGACGTCATATTGAGTCGGATCGACTTGAAACTTGGTATAAATATTTCTTGACATTTTGGACATCCGATCCGTGTGAAAAAATTGAAAATTTGTATTTCATATTAGCTGTGCGTGCGAATATGTGCGCGCGCGTACGCGTCCGTCCAATTTTTTCAATTTTTTAAAAATTTCATTGAAATATTCCGTTCCATTAATGAGATATTCATGAAAATGTGGTTTCATATAATGACGTCATAGTGACGTCACGGTCGACTGATCACTATGATTTTATAAAATTTGTCGTCTTTGCGACATGATACATATATGGTATAAGTCTGACATTGAGAGGCAATGCACTTTCTGAGCTAACCTCTGCACAACTTTTGAGGAGAAAGAAATAAAGAAGACTAAAGAAAGAATCCGTACAGAAATAAAAGGTAATCCGAGAGGATACTCGGATCACCTGAAAAGAAGAAGAAGAAAGAATCCGTACAAAAACAGAAGGTGATCCGAGAGGATACTCGGATCACCTAAAGAAGAAGAAAGAATCCGTACAAAAACAGAAGGTGATCCGAGAGGATACTCGGATCACCTAATTCAAACAAAACTAAAGGGGATAGTCATCTTGATCTCTTCACACTGAAGTCTTCGCTTGTTATTCACCATCACAGCAGCCACAACCGACACTTCACGTATCAAGATCCCATGACAACCAACATTAATAATTCCTTCTGTAATTTCCTCTAAATTGGTCTGATTGATTTTTTCATGTAATATACTTTCGCTGATTTGTTGATTTCATTTCTCAGTCTTTGTTTAACAAAAACGAAAACAAAAAACTTCGTATGAACTCTATGGGAGGACATTACAACTTGGAAGAATGATGTCTGTTACTCTACATGTAGAATACATAAACAGCATCCGTTCATGAACGATGTATTTTAAGGCAATAAAAGTTCATTATACACAAATTTTATTCTATGCCGACAAACAAATGTTCTTGTATAACGTCAGGTATCAGATATCTAATTATTCCCCATTACATGTTATAACAATGTTGTTAGCATATCAATACGTACATCTGGCATGGTATGGCCTTTGAACACATTACGCTAGGCCTACTTTTCTAAGATCTCTTTTCCAAAGACCAGTTCATTTGCATGTATTTCATCTGTGCATTTAATATGTAGATTCTATCATTTAAAGCGAGTTCCGTCAAATTCCATCCGTGTTTTGTTTGTGTTTACAACTACGAATCCACCGTATTGTTCATGACCATTTCCAACAAATCCATTGATCGTTACGCCGTTCCTGTATCATGTTGCTTTCATTTGTCATGTACATGACTAGTTCGGATCAAAGTTCACGTTAAATTTTCCGTTACTATACCCTTTAATTGTATGTTGTTTCAGTGTTGCATGTACGTAGTATGGTACTAAATCACTCCACAATATCAGGCATTCATACTCGTTTTGTGTTCAAAACGCATGCGGATTTTTCTCAAATGCAAATCTACATATATCAAGCAAGTAGATTTTGCATCAAGTGAATTAGTGTAATACACTTCCAATTGCAGTGATTAACATTATGTAATATTTTTGCAATAAAGCTTTACTGAATTGCACAAGTCACAACAGAGTTGACATCGTTATATAAAGGACATATTTCAAAAGTTTTTTCTCTTTTTTTAACATCTTTAGAAAAGTTCCATTTTGTTTTATGGAGTAGCAGCAGAGAGAAATAACCAATAACTTTAATCCGTACAAACTTAATAATGTATAAATAACAAGGGAGTATTCCGAATTAGGGTACCCCAAAATTGTGAGCTATAGGGCTCTACATGCTAGGGGAAAGTACATAGGAAAGGCATTTTTCTTCATGCTTAGCTTGTAGGAGAAAGGATACGAAAGCAGCTATACGTTCATTTGGAATCAGCTCTCTGGAACCAGTCATAACTGCGTTATGATCATGGTTTCTCATTGACTGATATATCAATTGGTCTTTCTTGGTCTGGAGTAAAATTTATCCCTTCCCAGTCTTGTCAGCAAATTGGTGATGACGTCGTAAACTGCTGTCACTTCTTTTACTTTGAACAAAACATATTCTACACCAAGTGTCAAAGTTTCCGGTATGTGGCTCCTGTGTGCTAAATTACACACCTGTACAATATATCATCATCTTCATCCACCTTCGTTTCCTTCATTCTACAATCTCTCCTTCCAAACTATTAGTCTGTCCGATCTACCTCTTGATAGGATGATGATCATAAGCATTCTACATTTTAGATTAAAAAAAAAACAACAACAAACAAACAAACAAATATCATTTCTCTTGGAAGTTGCTTGGCATGAGTGACGTTGAGCTTTAAAATAAATAGAAGTGATTGCAACATGAAGAGCTTTCGTTATGATTTCCAGTTAAATAATGACCTTGAGTGTCTTGAGAATCGTAATACTGCGAGCCTTCGTCACTTTATATTTGGAAATTGTTAAAACAATTGGATAAGTCATCGTATCGTAAATTTCATAATTTTCACGTTGCAACCACATTTCACAATTGACCATGTTCCCAAATTATGGCGGGAACTTTGTGAATTGATTTTTTTTTTTATTATTTCGTTGTTGTTGTTTTTTTTATATAACTAAATTTTGTATTCAGATATCCGAAACGTTCGTTATAATTTGTGAGATGTGATTTGGTTTTGTATTTTAGATCGCATGTCTACTTTGAAGAGGCAGTCGCACCATGCGCACAGTATATTCAGACACGTTGAGCTTTAAAATAAATGGAAGTGATTGCAACATGAAGAGCTTTCGTTATGATTTCCAGTTAAATAATGACCTTGAGTGTCTTGAGAATCGTAATACTGCGAGCCTTCGTCACTTTATATTAATACCCTTTGTTTAGTATTTTTATCATAATTACATGTAACCTTTTATCACATGGTTTGATTCTTCTTTGCAGAAAAAAAAAATGTTTTTGTCCACAGTGCTTTCTTACTCTGCAAACTGCAATTATAGCTACACTGTCGACTTTTTATATCCAAATGCAAAATGTTCTGACAAAAAGGGGGCGGGAGACATCATGTAGTGATTGCTATATACACAATGTTGTATGCAATCATCAGAACTTGGTCAATTTTTATTGTCATTTTTTAAATTGTAAAAAGTGCTCTGTCTTTCAAGAACAAATTGATGTTGAATTCTGCCAATGATTCCTTTTTTTGTAATCTTTTGAACAGCTGCTATAGTCTAATGGTGAATGCCATGGACTGACAATTTGCATGCAAACTGGTGTTAGTATTCAAAAGGTATCATGAACTGGTCATTTGTCATGCTCTGTGCGTTAATCGCGCATTTCAGTGTGTTCCTACTGTAACATGATAAATGGCCTAAGTCTTTCTGCAGCTTCCCTGGTATCCTAAAGAATTACTTAGAATGACATACTGAAGCTAGGATCAATGTGTTCAACGAAAGTTAATCTCACCAGAATACTACTTTCCTGTGCATGGTGCTGTGCGCTATCTCAAGTTTCACCACAAAAAGAGCCATACTCACTGTATATGTGTATGAATGAGAATTTGCATTATATTTTATATGTTCATTTTCCAGGACATCTTAGAAAAAGAAGAATAAGTGTGGTACATTTTGTACCACACAAGTTACTTAAATTAAGTTTTTTGTTGTTACTGAAATTGCTATGTGGGTTCATCTGGCTTCATGACCAAAGGTATTAAAATCAAAGTTTCAAATTTGTACAATGTATGTCATCTTTAAATATACAAATTGGACTTTTAAAGAGTAGTTGTAAACTCTAAAAGTTCACTCAGAAATATTTAACAAGCTTTCAATGATAATAGAAGGAATTATGTCTTAAAACGTAAAGTATATTTTACTGAAAGAGCAGTGTTCCTGACTGTAACGCGTACAAGCGTATATGACATGTCACTAAACGTTACAGTGCATAGTTTTATTTTATCTTGTTGTTTTTGTTTATCTGCTATGATTTTAATAATGTTTTGTTTCATCTGGAAGTGTTGTACTGTGCTGTCATACATTCATCATGAATTATAATTTCATTTTACCTAAAGCAGGCGCGGTGGAGCACCCCAATTATCTCGCAGAAATCCATCGGCAGCCGAGCCTCATTTGCATAAAGTAAACAACATGTCGATATACTCGAGTAGTTGAGAAAAAGTAAACAACTTCTCAAGCTAATAACAATTTAAGGAAACCTATTTTCGGATTAAGATTGAGTTAGTTTGAATTTGAAAACATGTCCGAATATGCACATATAACATATCAAAGGATTTGACAATGATAAAATGTGAAATTTAAGCGAAAACCTGGCCAGCAAAATTACCAAAAATATGCCTCGAAAATCATCCTAAAATTCACGAAGTGTGATTGCGGAACCGAAGCGCCATTCGAACAAAGTACACCGAAATTTATTTATCTGCTTGCATTTTAAATTTCATACCGTAATATTCCCGGCCATGGTTGTGTCGGAAAAAAAAAAAAACAGAAGGTGATGTCAAAAATGACACGAACGCAAAGCGTACAGGTCGGTCCCATGTATATATAATCGCGTCACTGTAGCGTTGCATGTCACAGCACACACAACGCATTGCTGCATGCAGCGTGCGCGGCAGCAGCTCAGCAGTCACTGCCGTGCGACACTCAGAAAAATTGACTGCGTCACATGGAAACCAACAATGAGCACGAAATCCTGAATCTCACGTACCACGCATGCCCATTATTACGGGAAAAGAAATGACGTCATTTTCAAATGTTTCGCTGACTACAATATTCTATTCCAAACCCTGTAGAAACAAGTTGATTTCTCAAAAAGAACAGGTGGAACCAAGCGAAAACTTTCACCATATATGGATTGAGGCCTGATGAACTTATGTTGCCAATTTCGGACACATTGGAGCCCGGCCATAGTCCAGTCGGAAAAAACAGAGAGCATGTTTTGCTCCGAGAGGTGATTTTCAAAACGTTATAATATCTCAAGTTCTAGAGCAGCAAATTTCATAATTTTTTCATCAAAAGGAAGTTTTTAAAAACTTAGATAGTGTGGAAAGTTTGAGTTTACTAGCGGCATGCATAGCGGCACAAGGAGAAGGTAAAGATTTGACTTTTTCATGCACACAGTTTCGGGCAGCCGTGGACGCCCGTTGGAAATTCAAATAGAACGGGGCGATAATGAGATGCAAATTTGGGTGCTCCACCGCGCCTGAAAGGAGAAACACTATGAGTTGTAAGACAACAAGAGTCTCCATAGGTTTTCTACACACATTTCAGAGGTCACGGTGTTACAGTCACGGTGTTACGGTGCACTTATTTATAATCTATGTCATAGTTTATCTGTCAATTGATTCTTTAATCAAATTTTACTTTGTTATTATCATTGAGTCTCTAGTACATCCACTGAACAGATCCACTATTCAAAATGTTCATTAAATTCACAGAGTTTGGTCAGTAAACAAAGTGCACAAAAACTCATTTCCATTTTGCGTCACGGTGTTACAGTGGTTATTAATTATGCATAACTCATTTACCAAAGCAATTTTTCTTTCTTTCTTTTCTTTTTAAAGTTGCTTGTGATGATATACATAGATAGACAATAAAAAATCATTCTCAAGTGTTATATATTTTGTTTGTTATTTACATTTGATGAGTGAAATTATACTCAAAAGTGTCACGGTGTTATCGTGGAATTGCCCTCCTTCAGTTACGATTTAGCATTTCATAATTGTTTGATTTCAAAGAAAAGGGTCATGTTGAAAAAAAAATGATGGTCCACAAAGCTTGTTAAAGCATAATTTGTTCAAGACTGAGAGCTTTATCCTTTGCTTAATTTCACACTTTATAAAACTTCCATTTCATTTTGGGGTAGGGGTGCGTATGCACACCGATGGGTGAACTGTGAATTTATGACACCACATCAGCTAATTTGCACGTGTGGGTGCCATCAATATCATTAACGTAAATAAAGGTCATGTGAAATATAACAATTTCTTTGAAATCAAGTTTTCTATTAAAAAAAAAATCGTTCTTGTTCTTCTGATAACATATTATAATCATAATTTGCATCAGAGTTCCTTACGGAACTTGAAATATAATGAAATAATGGACATCAAGAAAAGATGGGGAACATGAACTTACACACATACACATCCATAAATCTCAGTCTACAGAACATTCACACAACATATAATACACATACACTGCTTCAAAAATAGAAATCTCTGTGCTCCAACACTTAATAGCTTGAATCAAAATATGCCAAGGACACTATTAAACAAGCAAACAAACAGACAAACAAAAAATCATGACCTTATAGAAATAAAGTGAAAAAGTGCAACATATTGACAACTTGTGTGCAATATATTTACAAATAAAGCCTACGCTCACCCAAAGTTGTCAAGACCATTTTATTTTCGATGTCCCCAAACAAAGAATAATATCTTACCTTTGAATTTCATTACACGTCCGTAAGGATATTCAGCTAGCCAATGGTGGGAACATGCAACAGAGAGCAGGAGGAAACACAACGCCCTGTGTCTGATATTCGACACATTGGACAGTCAGTCCTTATGAAATCTGAGTATTCTCGGTGGCAGTCACTATTGCCTGAAGCAATGGTAATCACTGGGTGTGATTATCTGTATGGCATAAGCCTATATGGCATGATTTTACAGTTCGCCTGGAAAAATGATATGATTGATATGCTAACCCGAACCTTCTGGTACGATTGTCTGGATCCACACGCAGCAGATATTCCGAACCAATCTCCGCTATGTTCTGGATCTGCTTGCTTCCAACTGAATGAATGAGAAACGGTCTTTTTAACAAATATGGTCCACACAGTAATCAAGTGGCTCTTCACTTCCTTCCAATTTGGCGGATAATATTTCATGACGTGTACCAAGTTTTATAGCGGGGAATACCAGAGTGCAGTGTACAAAGAGAGAGCGGGCAAACTTTCACGGGGGCATCCCACGAGACCGACACCCACGAGTTATACGGTCCACGAGACCGACATCAATAATAGGTCCATGAGTCATACAGCCCACGTGTTATACGGCTCAGGAGTCATACAGCCCATGAGTTCGACACTACGCACAAAAGGCTCATGAGACCGACACTAAGCAAACATAGCCCACGAGACCGACACTAAGCAATAAAGGCTCATGAGACCGACACTAAGCAAAGAAAGCCCACGAGACCGACAGTAGGCAAAAAAGGCCCACGAGACCGACACTAAGCTAAAAAGGCTCATGAGACCGACACTAAGCAAAGAAAGCCCACGAGACCGACAGTAGGCAAAGAAGGCCCACGAGACCGACAGGATAAACAGCGCCATCTACATGTCAATCACCTGTACAGGGTGTTCCATGAACGGAAAAATAACATACTGGCGGGTGTAATTTCATAACGCTATCAATTAAAAGATGGTGACCATCTACATAATTATGAACGACATCAAATATGTATTTCTCTATACTTGGGGGGGGGGGGCAAGTGTGTCAGGGAGCGACATTGTTATCAAGTAGAACAATTGAATTGTATTCTTCATGCCCCCAAAAAGAGACAAAAACACAAATGAATTTAAAAGAGGACAATAACGATGGTAATGCCATCATGCTATTTTTAATAGGCTTTCCCAGTTTTTAGCTAGAAGATGGACAAGATATGAATTTTACCTCTTCTCTTTCCCGATTCACTAGTTACTTATTCTATTTTAGATATTATACCCTCCTGCTTTGACGTTTTGCAGTAAGATCTATTTGTAATTTTCTCTGTAACTAAATGTAATTCTACTGATTAAAACGTTTCATATCACAAGGATTCACCTCAGTTTTGTGGCTTGTGTTATACTCCTCCGAACAGTACATTTTATCGTGAAATACGTAATAGCTGTTTTCATGGATGCATCTTTTTTTTCCCGAATCCCTAACGCTACCTTAAGAGACGATTCCGTTATTTTTCATTTTTAATTAATGCTAAATCAACACCCTCGGAGGTTTATTGTGGAAAGATCTGTAACACACTTTTACTGTATTTTGTTCATTTTTTTTTTTTGTTTTTTGGTCACAAACACACACCCATGCAAACACAATTAAAGCTCCTGATCATTTCGGGGGGGGGGGGGGCAACTGATGGGGTAACACCCTGCCGGAGATGGCAACTCTTCTTTCCATCTCTCATATCTTCCTATGCTATTATCAGGACACCCTAAACAATTTATTGGTCTATAGGTGGCGCTGTTCATCCTGTCGGTCTCGTGGGCCTTCTATGCTTAGCGTCGGTCTCGTGAACCTCTTTTGCGTAATGTCGGTCTCGTGAGCCTTACATGCGTAGCGTCGGTCTCGTGGACCTTTAAAGTGTAGTGTCGGTCTCGTGGGCTTTGTTTGCTTACTGTCGGTCTCATGAGCCTTTTGTGTGTAGTGTCGGTCTCGTGAGCCGTATAACTCCTGGGCTTATTCTACTTGATGTCGAACTCGTGGGCTTTATTTACTCAGTGTCGAACTCGTGGGCTGTATAACTGGTGGGCTGTATGACTTGTGAGCTGTATGACTCGTGGGCTGTATGACTTGTGAGCTGTATAACTTGTGGGCTGTATGACTCGTGGGTGTCGGTCTCGTGACGTGCACCCACTTTCACTTCCTCCAAAGTCCAGTGGTTATACTCGTAATTGTATAGGAACCTTAGGGTGGGATTTCACGGAGCACGCGAACGATTTGCGAATGACGCGAATGGCAAAATCCAGCATTCGCATTTTAGTCTGCAAAAGATCGCCAAACAAACGTGAGGGTTCGGAAGCGTCGTCAATTGTTCGCGAATGTCGTTTTTACTTCGGCGAGAATTTCAAAAAAGTTTGAAATTTTTCGCGAACCTTTTCCGCACACTTAGTCGGGATTTGCTCGTGAATTGTTCTCGAAAGTGTCTTTAAAGCTTCGTCATATGCGCAAGACCTTCGCAAGACACGCGCGATGTTCGCAAAATGTTCGTGAAACCCCAAACAGACTCCGAAACTTCTGAGAATGTCTCGCGTATGTTACGCGAAATCTGCGAAGTTTTTCCGATCATTTTACGACGTAATCGCAAACTGTTCGCGTACCTTTTGAGACATTCTCGCGAACGTTTAGCGCACGTTTGGGGGATGTATGCCCTGTACGTTTTCTGCAAATAGAAATCGTAGCATACATCTAAACATCGAACAATTATTAACAACTATAGTAACAAAAGAAATTATAGAGTAGCAAAGAGAAAGAATATTTGATATTCAAAAAAAAAATCGCAGAATATACTTAAAATCAATCTTAGATATGTAAATTTCGTTTGAACTATAGAGATTATGTGTTGGAGGAACTGCAAAAAAAAAAAAAAAAAGATCAAATGCTTTACTAGTGGAGATACGTCCTAGGGGGAAAAAAATGTAGGCAAACACACGATAGAGAAATGAGAGAAAACGAAAAGAGAAATAGAGGAAAGAAAAAAAATCAACTCAAGAAAGCTGATTTGAGTTGATTTTTTTTTATTGCTTCCACCTCTCCTTGCTACATTTTCTCCCATGATTATTGAAAATTTTTCGTTGTTCGCATTTCCGTCGCGTGTTCTTCGTGTACGTAACATGCTGTACTTTAGCAATGATACACACGACAATCGCACATACGTCGTGGGAACTTCGCACAAATTGCGCAAGAATAGTTTCCGGCTTCATTGTCGGAAAACATTCGGAGAAAAACTTTTCCGAATGTTGGATTTTGTCATTCGCGTCCTTCGCAAATCGTTCGCGTGCTCCGTGAAATCCCACCCTTAGAGGGCGTTGTTTTGTTTGCTGGAACAAAGACAACAACAACAACAACCCTCAGTCATGGGCCTCTGTGACTATTTTTGATCAGACCTATAGACTGCATGCGTGAGATTTGAGAAAAATCTATTCGCACGAGGGCCACTATTAAGAAAATAGTTATATTCAGAGGCAAGCAAAATTAGGGATGCTAAGATCTAGACAGCTTCCAAGACGCCCTTTACTCACCTAAAATATCCGAGAATTAGATTTCTCTTCGTAATTGGCCTAAAGTTGCCAAATTATCACTACTAGTAGGTCTAAAACACATTACTTTTGTAATTATAGGCTTTCTCGCCTGATTCCGTCAGATTTACATTCATTAATAGCATGAGTACACATTCAAGTGCAAAATATCTTTTTT